>NC_056447.1:32956670-33011670 GCF_018296145.1 Oncorhynchus tshawytscha | reverse complement strand
TAAAGATATCCATAAAAAGTGTCGTTTAAAGTTTGCCACAGGCCACCTGGGAGACACACCAAACATGTGGAAGAAGGTGCTCTGGTCAGATGAAACCAAAATTGAACTTTTTGGCAACAATGCAAAACGTTATGTTTGGCGTAAAAGCAACACAGCTCATCACCCTGAACACACCATCCCCACTGGCAAACATGGTGGTGGCAGCATCATGGTTTGGGCCTGCTTTTCTTCAGCAGGGACAGGGAAGATGGTTAAAATTGATGGGAAGATGGATGGAGCCAAATACAGGACCATTCTGGAAGAAAACCTGATGGAGTCTGCAAAAGACCTGAGACTGGGACAGAGATTTGTCTTCCAACAAGACAATGATCCAAAACATAAAGCAAAATCTACAATGGAATGGTTCAAAAATAAACATATCCAGGTGTTAGAATGGCCAAGTCAAAGTCCAGACCTGAATCCAATCGAGAATCTGTGGAAAGAACTGAAAACTGCTGTTCACAAATGCTCTCCATCCAACCTCACTGAGCTCGAGCTGTTTTGCAAGGAGGAATGGGAAAAAATTTCAGTCTCTCGATGTGCAAAACTGATAGAGACATACCCCAAGCGACTTACAGCTGTAATCGCAGCAAAAGGTGGCGCTACAAAGTATTAACTTAAGGGGGCTGAATAATTTTGCACGCCCAATTTTTCAGTTTTTGATTTGTTAAAAAAGTTTGAAATATCCAATAAATGTCGTTCCACTTCATGATTGTGTCCCACTTGTTGTTGATTCTTCACAAAAAAATACAGTTTTATATCTTTATGTTTGAAGCCTGAAATGTGGCAAAAGGTCGCAAAGTTCAAGGGGGCCGAATACTTTTGCAAGGCACTGTACATACATATAGACACACACACATACACACGCACACACGCACGCACGCACGCACACACACACACACACACACACACACACACACATACACACACACATACACACACACATACATACATATATATAGACAGACACACACGCACGCACGCACACACGCACGCACGCACACACACACACACACACGTACACGTTGCACACATTTGAATTCATTTGAATTTAATTTTACCTTTATTTATCTAAGCAAGTCAGTTAAGAACAAATACTTATTTACAATGACAGCCTACACTGGCCAAACCCAGACGACGCTGGGCCAATTGTGCACCGCCCGATGGGACTCCCAATCACGGCCTGATGCACACACACAGACCATTGTGTGACGACAACCAGATCTGACAATTACAAGAGAGGCTTTTAATCAATCTGGAATGTAGCTTAGAGGGGCAGAGAGGGAAGAAGGGAAGGGGGAGAAGGAGTGATTACTCTCTCCATCTTTATCACTATGCTCTCTCCCTCTTCTGAATCTCTTCCAGACTATTTGAGCCCCTCATCCCCACTCCGTATCCCATATTAATCTCTCCTCCTCCATCAATACATCTCTCCTCCTCCCTCTATACACCTCTCCTCCTCCCTCCATCCATCTTTCCTCCTCCCTCTTTACACCTCTCCTCCTCCCTCTATGCATCTCCTCCCTCTATCTATCTCTCCTCCTCCCTCTATCCCTCTCCTCCTCCCTCCATCCATCTTTCCTCCTCCCTCTTTACACCTCTCCTCCTCCCTCTATACATCTCCTCCCTCTATCTATCTCTCCTCCTCCCTCTATACATCTCCTCCCTCTATCTATCTCTCCTCCTCCCTCTATCCCTCTCCTCTCCTCCCTCTATCCCTCTCCTCCTTCCTCTATCCCTCTCCTCCTCCCTCTATACATCTCCTCCCTCTATCTATCTCTCCTCCTCCCTCTATCCCTCTCCTCCTCCCTCTATCCCTCTCCTCCTTCCTCTATCCCTCTCCTCCTTCCTCTATCCCTCTCCTCCTCCCTCTATCCCTCTCCTCCTCCCTCTATCCATCTCTCCTTCTCCCTTTATCCCTCTCCTCCTTCCTCTATCCCTCTCCTCCTTCCTCTATCCCTCTCCTCCTCCCTCTATCCCTCTCCTCCAGTTTTGCCATTGAATAGTGAAGGGCAGACAGGCCATGGGGTGAATCCCTTGTGCCCCTCCTTTCTGTACAATGTGTGTTATTGTGAATGACAGGACATGATGACTGAAGGAACAGATTACCTGGAGATTCCTGGCCATAACCTTGAACTCCTAGGTGCTGCTCTTTTGGTGCATCTCCATACAGGATTTACCCCAGTGTTTTACCCAAAAGGCTCAGACTTTTGTATGCGGGCCAGAACACGTGTCTCACTGGACCATGGCTCTGGTGGACCTGCTTTCACCAGGCCAAAGCCAGGCCACTGGCACTTTTCATCTGGCATTTACATAAAAATGGCTAACTATGAACTTTAACACCTTCTCACAAAGCAACTGTATGAATTGTTGTTGAGGTTGTTGATTCTGCTCTCCCAAGTTCTTAGTGTCACACTCCTGATGGACCACACTGGAGTTAATGTCAACAAAAACACTGGTGATCCACTGTTGTGAGAGAAAAGGTGTCTCCATTCTTCCCAGCCAAAACACTTCAGAACAGTTTTTGCATATATTATGATGACAATTTGTGACCTTTTTCTTCATTTTGGACTTCGGCTGTTCGGGTACACTACATTTCTTCTGGAGGCCAAAGTCGGTAGCCGGAGTCGGTAGTTGAAGTCTACGCCCCCTCGTTGGCGATTGGTCAACAGTAGGGATTCTTCAATGAAGTGCCTGATGTCATTCAACGAGAGATGACTCGTCCTTACACACATTTTTTCACTTGAGAAATTGCGCGACTAAGATCTCCTCGGCAAAAACTGAAAAATTTATGACAGATTTCTTGAGTTATCTTAGATTAATTCGGAATATTGTGAGATGCTACGGCCTCTCAAAATGAACAAACAGTACTATTGTCGCTTTTTCTCACTTTTCTAGCAAAGGTCTTTTAAGGTAGTATGCGAGCACACTCGCTCGGCTAGACGCCAGCCGAACTGAAGCATGGTGACGCCTTTAGTGTCCATCTCTATGTGGGTGGTTTTCAAGAGCACTACCAATATGAACTGTTGTTGTGTGTTTCTGTCATCAGGGGTAGCTGGTGTCAGATGAACGTTTTAAAGCCAAATGGAACCGTTTTATTATCTTTGTGTTTGTCTGTAGAGGTTATGATGTGTTGAGTTGAGTTTTTGTGTGACTGTGTGGTTGTGAGTTTCATTGTTTTCTGCTTGTTTCAGCTCCAAAGGCCTTTTACAGTTTGTGTTTTGTAATATCCCTACCTCAGTTCCAGACTCTGGAGGAGAGCCATGCTTCAGGTTGCCGGTTTGGAACTGCTTATTTGTTTATTGGGATGTTTGTCTCCGTTGGTTAGAGCATGTGGGTATGCATGAGGCCAGTGTGTGAGACTGCTGGGCAGACATAGCAATGTCTCCTGAGTCCTAATGGACCTGCTGTTTCTCCCAGCAGGCCTAGCCGTGTCCTTGTGTCTCAGGGTTGAGGTGTGTATGGTGCGTGTTCTTTCTCTGGGGTGGTTGGAAGCCACTGTTCTGCATGTCATCCCTCATATTATTAGTTACACATAATAAACCCATTAATTAGTCTTTCTCTATCAATCAATTCAAAGGGGATTTTATTAACATTGGAAACATAGTGTGTCTACACTGCCAAAGCATGTGTAATAAACAATGAACAGAAGAAACACATTTAACATCACCAACAACTAGAATAACATATTTAACATCACCAAACAACTAGAAGAAACACATTTAACATCACCAAACAACTAGAATAACACATTTAACATCACCAACAACTAGAATAACACATTTAACATCACCAAACAACTAGAATAACACATTTAACATCACCAAACAACTAGAATAACACATTTAACATCACCAACAACTAGAATAACACATTTAACATCACCAAACAACTAGAATAACACATTTAACATCACCAAACAACTAGAATAACACATTTAACATCACCAACAACTAGAATAACACATTTAACATCACCAACAACTAGAATAACACATTTAACATCACCAAACAACTAGAATAACACATGTAACATCACCAAACAACTAGAATAACACATTTAACATCACCAAACAACTAGAATAACACATTTAACATCACCAAACAACTAGAATAACATATTTAACATCACCAAACAACTAGAATAACATATTTAACATCACCAAACAACTAGAATAACACATTTAACATCACCAAACAACTAGAATAACACATTTAACATCACCAAACAACTAGAATAACACATTTAACATCACCAAACAACTAGAATAACACATTTAACATCACCAAACAACTAGAATAACATATTTAACATCACCAAACAACTAGAATAACACATTTAACATCACCAACAACTAGAATAACACATTTAACATCACCAACAACTAGAATAACACATTTAACATCACCAAACAACTAGAATAACACATTTAACATCACCAAACAACTAGAATAACACATTTAACATCACCAAACAACTAGAATAACACATTTAACATCACCAACAACTAGAATAACACATTTAACATCACCAACAACTAGAATAACACATTTAACATCACCAAACAACTAGAATAACACATTTAACATCACCAAACAACTAGAATAACACATTTAACATCACCAAACAACTAGAATAACACATTTAACATCACCAACAACTAGAATAACATATTTAACATCACCAAACAACTAGAATAACATATTTAACATCACCAACAACTAGAATAACACATTTAACATCACCAAACAACTAGAATAACACATTTAACATCACCAACAACTAGAATAACACATTTAACATCACCAAACAACTAGAATAACACATTTAACATCACCAAACAACTAGAATAACATATTTAACATCACAAACAACTAGAATAACACATTTAACATCACCAAACAACTAGAATAACATATTTAAATAACAACTAGAATAACACATTTAACATCACCAACAACTAGAATAACACATTTAACATCACCAACAACTAGAATAACACATTTAACATCACCAAACAACTAGAATAACATATTTAACATCACCAACAACTAGAATAACACATTTAACATCACCAAACAACTAGAATAACACATTTAACATCACCAACAACTAGAATAACACATTTAACATCACCAAACAACTAGAATAACACATTTAACATCACCAAACAACTAGAATAACATATTTAACATCACCAACAACTAGAATAACACATTTAACATCACCAAACAACTAGAATAACATATTTAACATCACCAAACAACTAGAATAACACATTTAACATCACCAACAACTAGAATAACACATTTAACATCACCAAACAACTAGAATAACATATTTAACATCACCAACAACTAGAATAACACATTTAACATCACCAAACAACTAGAATAACACATTTAACATCACCAACAACTAGAATAACACATTTAACATCACCAAACAACTAGAATAACACATTTAACATCACCAAACAACTAGAATAACACATTTAACATCACCAAACAACTAGAATAACACATTTAACATCACCAACAACTAGAATAACACATTTAACATCACCAAACAACTAGAATAACACATTTAACATCACCAAACAACTAGAATAACACATTTAACATCACCAAACAACTAGAATAACACATTTAACATCACCAAACAACTAGAATAACACATTTAACATCACCAAACAACTAGAATAACACATTTAACATCACCAAACAACTAGAATAACACATTTAACATCACCAAACAACACGGGCGACCAGTATGAAAAAGGTCAGCGCATGTATGCACTCACTACTCTACTGTAAGTCACTCTGGATAAGAGCGGCTGCTAAATGACTCAAATTTGAAAAATGTAATCTCTAGATGAGGGCTGCTATGGTTAAATCATGACATGTCATCCACAGCTGCTTTGGCTACTGTCATTAATCAGGAGAGAGGGTGGGGCATGTATCTGCCTTTTATCCATCTCTTAAATCAGTCACTGCAGCACACACACACACACACACACACACACACACACACACGATTGAAGTGCCATTGTTTCGTAGACAAGCAACACTCAATCAATAGGCAGTCTCACTAAATTACCGTTTGCATGAAAAATGTAGGACCACCCATCGGACTACATTGAGCAGTTGATGTGTATGGGAGGAGAGTTGTGTGTCTGTGTGTGATATGAAAAATGAACTCTGTTAGGTGTGTGTGTGTGTGTGCCTCCCACCTCCACAAGCCACTGTTAATGTGCATTAGTATTAGTTCAGCCAGCGTCTACTCCTCTTTACATATTGTAATTGTGTGTGTGTGTGTGTGTGTGTGTGTGTGTGTGTGTGTGTGTGTGTGTGTGTGTGTGTGTGTGTGTGTGTGTGTGTGTGTGTGTGTGTGTGTGTGTGTGTGTGTCTGCACACGTGTGCATATGATAAAGGTCTCTATACTAGAGCCCGATCAATATGTTTTTATGGGTCCGATACCAATTCCGATTTTTGGGGGGACTAAACCTACCGATGCATCTGCCAATATACTATTTAACTACAGAGAAATGAAAAGTGTCATTCTTCCACAGTGAATTCTCATAACTATGCTTCAAATGTGGATTTCATACATAGTGAAAATAATGACACATGACAATGGCCATAAGTGTTCAGATCCGCATGAGATTCCCCTTTCCCATCTTATTTATTGAATATTGGTGGAGTTATCGGCTGATACCACTATATGAGTAAAAGTCCAATATCGTCTGATAATATCGGTGCAGTGGTATGTTAGCCAGGCTCTACTCTACACCGCGCCAGCTACCTCATATAAAAGCCTTGTCAACAGGCAGGGAGGCATAACACAATAATGGCTTCTAGGTTTCTACCATGTACTTGGTCTCAGACAGCTGAAGAGACCGTGTTCATGGAGCTTTACGGCCCAGACAGAGATGGTGAGATGGTTTGTTCAGTAGACTGGATAGGAGGAATTGAAGTGGTCTGAGAATGGTTTGACTGTTGGATCAGAAATGTTGCTTCTCCCCAGTACTAATACATAATCATCCTATATCTTTGCTGAATGGCTACTATAGTCAGACTGAGAAACAGATGGATGTGTGTGTGTGTGTGTGTGTGTGTGTGTGTGTGTGTGTGTGTGTGTGTGTGTGTGTGTGTGTGTGTGTGTGTGTGTGTGTGTGTGTGTGTGTGCGTGCGTGCGTCAAAGTCAGCGATGCAGTTTCTGTTTTCCTCTCAATCAGCTGTAGTTAATGTAGCCCATAAAGGAGATGCAACAATAAGTTACTGTGTACCTGGGCTCTGAGGCCACTGCTTTACATTACACTGCAGTAGCCCACAGAGCAGGATAAATAATCCCTAAACACACACACACACACACACACACACGCACACACACACACACACACACACACACACGCACGCATAGCAGCACACACATACTTTTGACAGGAGTGCTTTTCAAGATGAGATGGAGACACTTCAATAAAATGTGTATTTTTATGAAAATACAACATGATTTGTCAGTGAAAAAGTGAAATAGTTTGAATCCTAACGTCATCTTCCAGTCATATTGTACATGTAGACTGTGTGCCTCTCTACCGTGGTGGGATCTGTGTGTTCACTCACCGTGGCTGTGTTTACCTGTTTCATCAGCAACACATTGCCTTTCTAGTGTCCCTCCCTGCACATCACTGAGAGGAGACTGATGGATATTATGAGAGGATAAAACACTTCTTCCATATGGGGGCTGAGCCTACTGTTAGTGAATGACCAACACTTAACACCCATGAAACGGTTATTGTGCATAATATATTATGAATATATGTTTTTATGAGAGGCACTTAATCGTGTGTGTGTGTGTGTGTGTGTGTGTGTGTGTGTGTTGGTGCATCAGACAGCAGACAGCTGGCCCCTCATGTTACTCTTAATGATTTTCATGTTTAAGATTGGAGATTGTCATGTTTTGTTATTGTATTCGTTCATTCTTTATAGTCGTCGTAGCAACTGAATATAAAATAGTCGGAACAGGTTTGGCCTCCATCTTGATTCTGATATAAATGTAAATTGGATATGAATCCCAATATTTATTCTTTCACTTAAAGAGAACATAATGGAAAGGGGAAAGACGAGGTTATCTTTGTATTTGTGGTGTCTGTTATGGCCTCAACAGGGGCATTGGTAAATGAACTGGCCAGATAATAGTCCTGAGTGTGAATTTCATTTTCCTTCCTGGAATTTATTCAAGCACATCTCCATGTTTATTCCGTCCAAAGTATTAAAATATTGATTCAATGTGATGTTTTGGAATAAAATGCAAACAAAACAATGTGTATATAATGCTGTTTTGTTCTTTGCCAGGAAAGGTGTTGTGATTTAATATTCTGCGTTATTCTGGGTCTGTACTGCCTTCCCACCTGCAGATACATTGATAGACTGTCTATGTCTGAGAGCACACTACTGTTAGGGCTGTAGTGTCTGTGGAAGCCTAACATTGCTGGGGCTGTTGTTATTGTCTGGAAGGAAGGGTTTAGGATGAGCTGAAGCCTGACGGGGGAGCAGCAGGTATTGAGGTGTGTTATTAGACAAAGGTGCCTCAGAATATTGATGGTTATCTATGTGGTTATATACCGTATCTTATACCGTACAAAGAACTATAAATAGCATGGAAATCTATAAAGGCACTTTGAGTTGTGTAAGGAGGCAAACTTTCCCCATGACTGGATGCTTTGTTATGGTGACTGAATGATGTGCATCCTGTCATTAAGAGAGCTATTATATATTACCCCTAATGGACTGTTTTCTTTAGTATCTGACTTAAAACAACTGACACACACACACACACACACACACACACACACACACACACACACACACATGTCTTTATGTCTACACTAATTACACTGCCCCTGGTGTGTTGATATGACTGTTATCTTTGGGACAGGGTTCAGGGGGTTGGTAGAGAGAGAGAGCGAGAGAGGAAGGGGGGTTAAAGAAGGGGTTGGTGGAGAGAGTGGGAGGGGAGTTAAAGGCAGGGGGTTGGTGTTATGGGTTAGGGTTAGACATTTTGAAGGTGGTGTTATGACATATTGAAGGTGGTGTTATGACATATTGGAGGTGGTGTTATGACATATTGGAGGTGGTGTTATGACATATTGGAGATGGTGTTATGACATATTGAAGGCGGTGTTATGACATATTTAAAGTGCTGTTATGACATATTGAAGGTGGTGTTATGACATATTGAAGGTGGTGTTATGACATATTGAAGGTGCTGTTATGACATATTGAAGGTGGTGTTATGACATATTGAAGGTGGTGTTATGACATATTGAAGGTGCTGTTATGACATATTGAAGGTGGTGTTATGACATATTGGAGGTGGTGTTATGACATATTGGAGGTGGTGTTATGACATATTGGAGGTGGTGTTATGACATGCTGATTTGTTGTGCTGTTTTCTTCCCCCTGCTGTCTGTGAACATTGATTTCATCTCAGTGAGACATCAAGACCAGTGTTTTCACCACATGGGTACTATCAACAGAGAGAATCGAGAGATAACAGAGAGAATCACCAGAAAAAGGATCTATAGAAAGTATAGGAGGGATAAAGGAGAGGAAGAAGATATGTAGTGAAGGAGAGAAGGCATGTCTGTGGTCCCCAGTCATCAGATCTCAGGGTTAATTGGGAGAGAAGAGGCCCCCTGATCAATACACTACTGTGTGTGTGTCTGCTCCATTGAGCCATGTAATAATGCTTTGACTTGGGTTGAGCTGTTTGGGTTGTTTGGAGGAGCCCCAGACAGAGGGCTTGTTTGTTCAGGGCCATGCCCAGGAGAGGAGACGGGAGAGTGGGTACAGAGAGGCAGGGTGACCCCTGGGGCTGGAGCTTGGTTGTTCCATGAACAGGCCAGGGTGAGGTCAGCTCTGGGACTGAGGAGAGAGAGGCTGAACTCTCTCTGACTGAAAAAGCATTTTTGTCTATTGAATCAACTGAACTCTGACATAGGGTCTGATTTGAAGAAACCTCAACTCATTGTGTCCTTGTCTTCCTGCTGCGGTCTCCATGTTTTTGTCAGGGGCTTTCATGGAGAATACCTTAGCCTCACTCCTGATGGAAATACTGCAACTGTCACACTTGTTTTCAACTTCTGTATGTGGATTGTATTGCTCATCTTAGTTATGATTTATCTGTAGTTCTTTGGCTGACAACATGGGTTAAGACAGGGCTTAGTCGGGGATACAATTGCATCCAAACGGTGGATTGAGTGTTTGTGTATATGTGAGTAAGTGTGTGTCTCCTCTGCCTCCCTTCTCTACACCACAACACCAACCCCCTTCACCCCTCTGAGGTAGGTCTGCCCCTGCTGCTCCTGGGGCTAATGTTCCTGGAGGCCTGATTCAGACATAGGGCACTCTCCTGCTGCTCTGCCCCAGCCTCCCCCTCTCTTACCTGGGTTAGCCCGCTGAGGACAGGGCCTAGTAAAAGATTAATGGAGCTCACCGCTGGAACAGGTGTGTGTGTGTGTGTGTGTGTGTGTGTGTGTGTGTGTGTGTGTGTGTGTGTGTGTGTGTGGATGTTTGTACGAGTGTATATGTACAATACTTATTTTATACAGCTGACACACATTACCTTTCTTTAGCAGGTAATTGTGTGTATTGTTGTGAATTGTTAGATATTACTGGAGCTAAGAACACAAGCATTTCGCTACACCCGCAAGAACATCTGCTAAACATGTGTATGTGACCAATCAAATTGGATTTGATTTGAATTAAACGTGACTCTCTCTCCTCCTTTCTACTCTCTAACTCTACCCATCTCTCTCTCTCCTCCTTTCTACTCTCTAACTCTACCCATCTCTCTCTCCTCCTTTCTACTCTCTAACTCCACCCATCTCTCTCTCCTCCTTTCTACACTCTAACTCTACCCATCTCTCTCTCTCCTCCTTTCTACTCTCTAACTCCACCCATCTCTCTCTCCTCCTTTCTACACTCTAACTCTACCCATCTCTCTCTCTCCTCCTTTCTACTCTCTAACTCTACCCATCTCTCTCTCTCCTCCTTTCTACTCTCTAACTCTACCCATCTCTCTCTCTCCTCCACCCATCTCTCTCTCCTCCTTTCTACACTAACTCTACCCATCTCTCTCTCTCCTCCTTTCTACTCTCTAACTCTACCCATCTCTCTCTCTCCTCCTTTCTACTCTCTAACTCTACCCATCTCTCTCTCTCCTCCGTTCTACTCTCTAACTCTACCCATCTCTCTCTCTCATCCTTTCTATTCTCTAACTCTACATCTCTCTCTCTCTGTCTCTCTCTCTCTCTCCCTCCCAGCTCCCTTCCTCTGCCCCTCCCTCTCTCTCTGTGTGAAGATTGCTGTTTCAGCAAGGTCTTCTGTTCATTCTCAAGGTGTCCCCAGTCCTCCTCTCTTCTCCTCTCCTCGCTTCTCCTCGCCTCTCCTCGCCTCAGCTCGCCTCAGCTCGCCTCTCCTCGCCTCAGCTCGCCTCTCCTCGCCTCTCCTCTCCTCACCTCGCCTCTCCTCACCTCTCCTCGCCTCTCCTCGCCTCTCCTCACCTCTCCTTGCCTCGCCTCTCCACGCCTCGCCTCTCCTCGCCTCTCCTCGCCTCGCCTCTCCCCAACTATCTCTCTCTCTCCGTTTCTGGAGGCCCAGTTAATATATACCTTTCAAATGGAGCTCTCAGCCTTAATTCCCTTCTTGATAAAGATCCACTTTTACCTTCCCTTATAAGTCTATACCTGATATCAGTCACACTGGGCAGATGAGAACCACATCCTCCCTCTGTGTCCAGGCCAGGCAAAAATGGACGCTGGTGAAAGAGAAGCAGTGTTTTCCATTCATGTGTTAGTGGGGGGTAATGAGTGGTCTGTATTAGAGGTCGACCGAGTTATGATTTTTCATTGCCGATACATATAACCCCTCCACCTCTCCCCTCACCCATATACCCCCTCCACCTCTCCCCTCACCCATATACCCCCTCCACAAACAGACTATAACCTCCTCATGCATGCTGTGTTGTGGGGGTAGAGAGAGGGGGTTAAGAGAGGGAGAGAGAAATGGAAAGAGATGGAGAATCCCAATGGTAGCTCCAGCATTGTTCAGTAGTGGCTGTTCCCTCCCCCTCCTCCCCTCAGACAGACAGAGGGTTAATCTAGCTGCATGTTTGATGCATTTTTAACCAGCTCTGGACTCTTCATGTTTCCAGCCAGCTGAAGATCTCATCTGCTATCATTTAATCAGCCCAGGAATCACAGTGCATAATAAAACACTATTAACTACTGACTAGCTTAGTTAAATAGAGGTTAAATACAAATATTAATAATATCTCTCAGCCACTCGTCTCACCCTCCCTCCCTCCTCCCAATCCCATTCTCAGCCACTCGTCTCACCCTCCCTCCCTCCTCCCAATCCCATTCTCAGCCACTCGTCTCACCCTCCCTCCCTCCTCCCAATCCCATCCTCAGCCACTCGTCTCACCCTCCCTCCCTCCTCCCAATCCCATCCTCAGCCACTCGTCTCACCCTCCCTCCCTCCTCCCAATCCCATCCTCAGCCACTCGTCTCACCCTCCCTCCCTCCTCCCAATCCCATTCTCAGCCACTCGTCTCACCCTCCCTCGCTCCTCCCAATCCCATCCTCAGCCACTCGTCTCACCCTCCCTCCCTCCTCCCAATCCCATTCTCAGCCACTCGTCTCACCCTCCCTCGCTCCTCCCAATCCCATCCTCAGCCACTCGTCTCACCCCCTCCCTCCTCCCAATCCCATCCTCAGCCACTCGTCTCACCCTCCCTCCCTCCTCCCAATCCCATCCTCAGCCACTCGTCTCACCCTCCCTCCCTCCTCCCAATCCCATCCTCAGCCACTCGTCTCACCCTCCCTCCTCCCAATCCCATCCTCAGCCACTCGTCTCACCCCCCTCCCTCCTCCCAATCCCATCCTCAGCCACTCGTCTCACCCCCCCCCCTCCTCCCAATCCCATCCTCAGCCACTCGTCTCACCCTCCCTCCCTCCTCCCAATCCCATCCTCAGCCACTCGTCTCACCCTCCCTCCCTCCTCCCAATCCCATCCTCAGCCACTCGTCTCACCCCCTCCCTCCTCCCAATCCCATCCTCAGCCACTCGTCTCACCCCCCTCCTCCCAATCCCATCCTCAGCCACTCGTCTCACCCCCTCCCCCTCCCAATCCCATCCTCAGCCACTCGTCTCACCCTCCCTCCCTCCTCCCAATCCCATCCTCAGCCACTCGTCTCACCCTCCCTCCCTCCTCCCAATCCCATCCTCAGCCACTCGTCTCACCTTCCCTCCTCCCAATCCCATCCTCAGCCACTCGTCTCACCCCCCCCTCCCTCCTCCCAATCCCATCCTCAGCCACTCGTCTCACCCTCCCTCCCTCCTCCCAATCCCATCCTCAGCCACTCGTCTCACCCCCTCCTCCCAATCCCATCCTCAGCCACTCGTCTCACCCTCCCTCCCTCCTCCCAATCCCATCCTCAGCCACTCGTCTCACCCTCCCTCCCTCCTCCCAATCCCATCCTCAGCCACTCGTCTCACCCTCCCTCCCTCCTCCCAATCCCATCCTCAGCCACTCGTCTCACCCTCCCTCCCTCCTCCCAATCCCATCCTCAGCCACTCGTCTCACCCTCCCTCCCTCCTCCCAATCCCACCCTCAGCCACTCGTCTCACCCCCTCCTCCCAATCCCATCCTCAGCCACTCGTCTCACCCCCTCCTCCCAATCCCATCCTCAGCCACTCGTCTCACCCTCCCTCCCTCCTCCCAATCCCATCCTCAGCCACTCGTCTCACCCTCCCTCCCTCCTCCCAATCCCATCCTCAGCCACTCGTCTCACCCCCCCTCCTCCCAATCCCATCCTCAGCCACTCGTCTCACCCCCTCCTCCCAATCCCATCCTCAGCCACTCGTCTCACCCTCCCTCCCTCCTCCCAATCCCATCCTCAGCCACTCGTCTCACCCTCCCTCCCTCCTCCCAATCCCATCCTCAGCCACTCGTCTCACCCTCCCTCCTCCCAATCCCATCCTCAGCCACTCGTCTCACCCCTCCCTCCCTCCTCCCAATCCCATCCTCAGCCACTCGTCTCACCCCTCCCTCCCTCCTCCCAATCCCATCCTCAGCCACTTACTGAACAACAGAGGAAAGACTGTGTTTAATTCCCTCTCTTTTTCTCCCCATTTACACTCTTTCATGTGCCAGTAAAAGAGGGAAAGCTTTGAATAATGCTCTCGTTAGGCTAGAGAGAATTTTAGGTGGTGTTAGTAGTAGAAAGTGTGTGTGGCTGAGCTGGTATTCACTGGGTATATTTCATCAGTGGAATCTTTTCTTACTGTAGGTACTGCTGAGTGTTTGATGGGGAGTGGGACTTCATGGACCACAGGGTCCAGATAGTTCAGACACAGAGAGGTCATGGGGAAAGCCTGGGGGGTGGGGGGCAGGGGAATATATTTTGGACCACATTTTTGAATTGAATTCAACTGCTGCATATTTCTCCTTGCTCTATTTGCATAGAAATCATCTGAGGTGAGCTCCTCTCCCCACGAGCTCCCGAGTGGCGCAGTGGTCTAAGGCACTGCATGTCACTGGTTCGATTCCAGGCTGTATCACAACCGTCCGTGAGTCCCATAGGGCGGCGCACAATTTGCCCAGCGTCTTCTGGGTTTGGCCGGGGTAGGCCGTCATTGTAAGTAAGAATTTGTTCTTAACTGACTCTCCGAGTTAAATAAATAAATAATAAAAACATCTAGGGAGTGAACGCTCACAGAGAATGGTGTTTTCTGTGTTTCTCTCTTTTCTTTTGTTCTGTCTTTATTTTCTCCAGTTTATGGCACGACGCTCTCTCAATTCAATTCAATTCAATTCAAGGACTTTATTGGCATGGGAAACATGTGTTAACATTGCCAAAGCAAGTGGGGTAGATATTATACAAAAGTGAACTAAACAATAAAAATGAACAGTAAACATTACACTCACAGAAGTTTCAAAACAATAAAGACATTACAAATGTCATATTATATATATATACAGTGTTTTAACAATGTACAAATGGTTAAAGGACACAAGATAAAATAAATAAGCATAAATATGGGTTGTATTTACAGTGGTGTTTGTTCTTCACTGGTTGCCCTTTTCTCGTGGCAACAGGTCACAAATCTTGCTGCTGTGATGCACACTGTGGAATTTCACCCAGTAGATATGGGAGTTTATCAAAATTGGATTTGTTTTCGAATTCTTTGTGGATCTGTGTAATCTGAGGGAAATATGTCTCTCTAATATACTTTGGTCATACATTGGGCAGGAGGTTAGGAAGTGCAGCTCAGTTTCCACCTCATTTTGTGGGCAGTGAGCACATAGCCTGTCTTCTCTTGAGAGCCATGTCTACCTACAGCGGCCTTTCTCAATAGCAAGGCTATGCTCACTGAGTCTGTACATAGTCAAAGCTTTCCTTAATTTTGGGTCAGTCACAGTGGTCAGGTATTCTGCCGCTGTGTACTCTCTGTGTAGGGCCGAATAGCATTCTAGTTTGCTCTGTTTTTTTGTTAATTCTTTCCAATGTGTCAAGTAATTATCTTTTTGTTTTCTCATGATTTGGTTGGGTCTAATTGTGCTGCTGTCCTGGGGCTCTGTAGGGTGTGTTTGTGTTTGTGAACAGAGCCCCAGGACCAGCTTGCTTAGGGGACTCTTCTCCAGGTTCATCTCTCTGTAGGTGATGGCTTTGTTATGGAAGGGAATCGCTTCCTTTTAGGTGGTTATAGAATTTAACGGCTCTTTTCTGGATTTTGATAATTAGTGGGTATCGGCCTAATTCTGCTCTGCATGCATTATTTTGGTCTTACTGAGATTTACTGTCAGGGCCCAGGTCTGACAGAATCTGTGCATAAGATCTAGGTGCTGCTGTAGGCCCTCCTTGGTTGGTGACAGAAGCACCAGATCATCAGCAAACAGCAGACATTTGACTTCGGATTCTAGTAGGGTGAGGCCGGGTGCTGCAGACTTTTCTAGTGCCCGCGCCAATTCCTTGATATATATATGTTGAAGAGGGTGGGGCTTAAGCTGCATCCCTGTCTCACCCCACGACCCTGTGTGAAGAAATGTTTGTTTTTTGCCAATTTTAACCGCACACTTCTTGTTTGTGTACATGGATTTTATAATGTCGTATGTTTTACCCCCAACACCACTTTCCATCAGTTTGTATAGCAGACCCTCATGCCATATTGAGTTGAAGGCTTTTTTGAAATCAACAAAGCATGAGAAGACTTTGCCTTTGTTTTGGTTTGTTTGGTTGGTTGTGTGCAGGGTGAATACATGGTCTGTTGTACGGTAATTTGGTAAAAAGCCAATTTGACATTTGCTCAGTACATTGTTTTCATTAAGGAAATGTACGAGTCTGCTGTTAATGATAATGCAGAGGATTTTCCCAAGGTTACTGTTGACGCATATTCCACGGTAGTTATTGGGGTCAAATTTGTCTCCACTTTTGTGGATTGGGGTGATCAGTCCTTGGTTCCAAATATTGGGAAGAGCTAAGGATGATGTTAAAGAGTTTTAGTATAGCCAATTGGAATTTGTTGTCTGAATATTTGATCATTTCATTGAGGATACCATCAACACCACAGGCCATTTTGGGTTGGAGGGTTTTTATTTTGTCCTGTAACTCATTCAATGTAATTGGAGAATCCAGTGGGTTCTGGAAGTCTTTAATAGTTGATTCTAAGATCTGTATTTGATTATGTATATGTTATTGCTCTTTATTCTTTGTTATAGAGCCAAAAAGATTGGAGAAGTGGTTTACCCATACATCTCCATTTTGGATAGATAATTCTTTGTGTTGTTGTTTGTTTAGTGTTTTCCAATTTTCCCAGAAGTGGTTAGGGTCTATGCATTCTTCAATTACATTGAGCTGATTTCTGACATGCTGTTCCTTCTTTTTCCGTAGTGTATTTCTGTATTGTTTTAGTGATTCACCATAGTGAAGGCATAGACTCAGGTTTTCTGGGTCTCTATGTTTTTGGTTGGACAGGTTTCTCAATTTCTTTCTTAGATTTTTGCATTCTTCATCAAACCATTTGTCATTGTTGTTAATTTTCTTCGGTTTTCTATTTGAGATTTTTAGGTTTGATAGGGAAGCTGAGAGGTCAAATATACTGTTAAGATTTTCTACTGCCAAGTTTATACCTTCACTATTACAGTGGAACGTTTTACCCAGGAAATTGTCTAAAAGGAATTGAATTTGTTGTTGCCTAATTGTTTTTTGGTAGGTTTCCAAACTGCATTCCTTCCATCTATAGCATTTATTAATGTTACTCAGTTCCTTTGGCTTTGATGCCTCATGATTGAGTATTGCTCTGTTTAAGTAGACTGTGATTTTGCTGTGGTCTGATAGGGGTGTCAGTGGGCTGACTGTGAATTCTCTGAGAGACTCTGGGTTGAGGTCAGTGATAAAGTAGTCTACAGTACTACTGCCAAGAGATGATCTATAGGTGTTCCTACCATAGGAGTCCCCTCGAAGCCTACCATTGACTATGTACATACCCAGCGTGCGACAGAGCTGCAGGAATTGTGACCCGTTTTTTTGGTTATGTTGTCATAATTGTGCCTAGGGGGGCATATGTGGGAGTGAATGCTGTCACCTCCAGGCAGGTGTTTGTCCCCCTGTGTGCTGAGGGTGTCAGGTTCTTGTCCGGTTCTGGCATTTAGGTCGCCACAGACTAGTACATGTCCCTGGGCCTGGAAATTATTGATATCCCCCTCCAGGATGGAGAAGCTGTCTTCATGAAAGTATGGGGATTCTAGTGGGGGGATATAGGTAGCACACAGGAGGACATTTTCTCTATTAGGATAATTTCTTTTTGAATTTGTAGCCAAATGTAAAATGTTCCTGTTTTGATTAATTTAATGGAGTGAGTTAGGTCTGCTCTATACCAAATTAGCATACCCCCTGAGTCCCTTCCCTGTTTCACACCTGGTAGTTTGGTGGATGGGACTACCAGCTCTCTGTAACCTAGAGGGCCACCGGTGGGTCTGTCTCCTCTGTACCAGGTTTCTTGCAGGATGACAATGTCTGTATTACCGATTTCTTTGGTGAAGTCCGGGTTTCTGCTCTTCAGGCCAAAGGCAGATGACCTCAGGCCTTGGATATTCCAGGATGATATCTCTCTCTCACTCTCTCTCTCACTCTCTATCTCACTCTCTCAGGCTCTCTCTCACTCTCTATCTCACTCTCTCAGGCTCTCTCACTCTCTCAGGCTCTCTCAGGCTCTCTCTCTCTCTCTCTCTCTCTCTCTCTCTCTCTCTCTCTCTCTCTCTCTCTCTCTCTCACTCTCTCTCAGGCTCTCTCACTCTCTCTCACTTTCTCACACTCTCTCTCTCTCACTCTCTCTCTCTCTCTCTCTCTCTCTCTCTCTCTCTCAGGCTCTCTCACTCTCTCTCACTTTCTCACACTCTCTCTCACTCTCTCTCTCTCTCTCTCTCTCTCACTCTCTCAGGCTCTCTCACTCTCTCTCACTTTCTCACTCTCTCTCTCACTCTCTCAGGCTCTCTCTCTCTCTCTCTCTCACTCTCTCAGGCTCTCTCACTCTCTCTCACTTTCTCACTCTCTCTCTCACTCTCTCAGGCTCTCTCTCTCTCTCTCTCTCTCACTCTCTCAGGCTCTCTCACTCTCTCTCACTTTCTCACACTCTCTCTCTCTCTCTCTCTCACTCTCTCAGGCTCTCTCACTCTCTCTCACTTTCTCACTCTCTCTCTCACTCTCTCTCTCACTCTCTCTCACTCTCTCTCACACTCTCAGGCTCTCTCACTCTCTCAGGCTCTCTCTCTCACTCTCTCTCTCTCTCTCTCTCTCTCTCTCTCTCTCTCTCACTCTCTCAGGCTCTCTCACTCTCTCACTTTCTCACACTCTCTCTCTCACTCTCTCATGCTCTCTCTCTCTCTCACGCTCTCCCTCACTCTCTCTCTCTCTCACTCTCACTCTCTCATGCTCTCTCACTCTCTCTCACTCTCACTCTCTCTCTCTCTCTCTCTCTTTCTCTCACTCTCTCATGCTCTCTCTCTCTCACGCTCTCCTCTCTCTCTCTCTCTCTCTCTCTCTCTCTCTCTCTCTCTCTCACTCTCTCTGTCACTCGCTCCCCTCCACTTCATTTGGAGGCTCATGTGTAGTTGTGTTGTGATCAATACATCTATGTTCACTTAAAGGGGAATTTGATTCCAATAGAATGACACTGAGCGTTGTGTATTTCGCTTCACTGCATCTCCTAATGTTCTCAACTCCACAGCCAAAGAGCTCAAATAAACCCCAATCCCCAATCTCCTTCTCTGTGTCCCTGTCTTGCTCTCTGTGTCTCTTTGTCTCTGTCTTGCTCACTGTGTCTGTCTCTGTGTCCCTGTCTTGCTCTCTGTGTCTCTGTGTCCCTGTCTTGCTCTCTGAGTCTGTGTCTCTGTGTCCCTGTCTTGCTCTCTGTGTCTCTGTGTCTCTGTCTTGCTCTCTGTGTCTGTGTCTGTGTGTCCCTGTCTTGCTCTCTGTGTCTGTGTGTCAGTGTCTCTGTGTCCCTGTCTTGCTCTCTGTGTCTGTGTCCCTGTCTTGCTCTCTGTGTCTCTGGGTCCCTGTATTGCTCTCTGTGTCCCTGTCTTGCTCTCTGTGTCTGTGTCTCTGTGTCCCCTGCCTGCCCTGTGTGACGTTGTGTCGGCCCCTGTGTGACTTTTCTAAATGGCCTGTTATAATCACCACTCTGCTATAGACTATAATGGAATGTGACGATTAGCTCCCTCGTCGCCACGCTAATGGGCCTGACTTTCTGTCGCCACCCGGGAGCAGTGCATTGTGGGATAGCCTAAATGAGGGTGGCGTATGACAGAGGGGTGCAGGGGTGTGTGAATGGGTGTAAAGTGTACCTCTCCTCCTCTCTCAGGAAGACAGGCAGTTAGAGGGACAGTTATGGAAACGTCAAATATCTCCTTCTAAATGTCATCTCCCTCCATTGGCCTGTGGGACTGGGCCTAATAACTGACTGAGAGAAAGAGACCTAGAGGATGTGTCCAGAGAGAAATATCGGCCTCAGGGGTGCAGCACTCACACACTGAAACCATGGTCCTAACCCCCCCTCCCCGATGTAGAGGGCTGCATTCCCTCAGGATACCTTGTAATGTATACATTAGTCTACCCATTGTATTAAACGCACCTCTTTGTCACATTATTCACACACTCCTACTTCTCTTCTCCTAGTTGGGCAAGTATGCCTAAAGTACCCGCCCACAGGAGCGGGTAGGTGCGGTATCAAAAGCTGTGGGTGCGGGTGGGAGCGGGCAGGTGCGGTATGAAAAGCTGTGGGACCAGGTGGGAGCGGGCAGGTGCGGTATGAAAAGCTGTGGGACCAGGTGGGAGCGGGCAGGTGCGGTATGAAAAGCTGTGGGTGCAGGTGGGAGCGGGCAGGTGCGGTATGAAAAGCTATGGGACCAGGTGGGAGCGGGCAGGTGCGGTATGAAAAGCTGTGGGTGCAGGTGGGAGCGGGCAGGTGCGGTATGAAAAGCTGTGGGAGCGGGCAGGTGTGGTATGAAAAGCTGTGGGTGCGGGTGGGAGCGGGTAGGTGCGGTATGAAAATCTGTGGGACCAGGTGGGAGCGGGCAGGTGCGGTATGAAAAGCTGTGGGTGCAGGTGGGAGCGGGCAGGTGCGGTATGAAAAGCTGTGGGAGCAGGTGGGAGTGGGCAGGTGCAGTATGAAAAGCTGTGGGTGCAGGTGGGAGTGGGCAGGTGCGGTATGAAAAGCTGTGGGTGCAGGTGGGAGCGGGCAGGTGCGGTATGAAAAGCTGTGGGAGCGGGCAGGTGCGGTATGAAAAGCTGTGGGTGCAGGTGGGAGTGGGCAGGTGCGGTATGAAAAGCTGTGGGAGTGGGCAGGTGAGGTATGAAAAGCTGTGGGTGCAGGTGGGAGCGGGCAGGTGCGGTATGAAAAGCTGTGGGAGTGGGCAGGTGCGGTATGAAAAGCTGTGGGACCAGGTGGGAGTGGGCAGGTGCGGTATGAAAAGCTGTGGGACCAGGTGGGAGTGGGCAGGTGCGGTATGAAAAGCTGTGGGTGCAGGTGGGAGTGGGCAGGTGCGGTATGAAAAGCTGTGGGAGCGGGCAGGTGCGGTATGAAAAGCTGTGGGTGCAGGTGGGAGCGGGCAGGTGCGGTATGAAAAGCTGTGGGAGTGGGCAGGTGCGGTATGAAAAGCTGTGGGACCAGGTGGGAGTGGGCAGGTGCGGTATGAAAAGCTGTGGGAGTGGGCAGGTGCGGTATGAAAAGCTGTGGGACCAGGTGGGAGTGGGCAGGTGCGGTATGAAAAGCTGTGGGAGCGGGCAGGTGCGGTATGAAAAGCTGTGGGAGTGGGCAGGTGCGGTATGAAAAGCTGTGGGACCAGGTGGGAGTGGGCAGGTGCGGTATGAAAAGCTGTGGGAGCGGGCAGGTGCGGTATGAAAAGCTGTGGGTGCAGGTGGGAGCGGGCAGGTGCGGTATGAAAAGCTGTGGGAGTGGGCAGGTGCGGTATGAAAAGCTGTGGGACCAGGTGGGAGTGGGCAGGTGCGGTATGAAAAGCTGTGGGTGCAGGTGGGAGTGGGCAGGTGCGGTATGAAAAGCTGTGGGAGCGGGCAGGTGCGGTATGAAAAGCTGTGGGTGCAGGTGGGAGCGGGCAGGTGCGGTATGAAAAGCTGTGGGTGCAGGTGGGAGCGGGATGAAGAAATCAGACCTCTTTCCCCCGATGCAACCATGATATCTAACATCCATCTCCCTTTGGACTGGCCAAACTTTGTATGAATAAAATAAAAAATCCCCAAAGAAAAAAACACCAATGACTCTTTAACCAGATATTACTCACACTCTATACATAGATGAACCTTCCTATCAGAGAACCTCCTCTCCTATCGTCTCTTTCCCCCCTCCTCTCTATCCTCCTCTGTCCCTGCTCCCAGCCCGATAGAGTGGTCGACTAACTTTAATCTTTATTACCTGCTTTGATTTCCTTGCTAAAGGAGGAAATGCATAATTTACTTCCTTTGAAGTTGCTCCACTATTACTGACAACATGTTACTTTAATCTGAGACCCCAGAACATTAAATATTTAGTCATTTACTGAACAAAGGAGGGCCAGGGCCATTTTCTCCTACCTCTTTGACTTTTCCTTTCATACACTGTCAGTGTAGCTAGTAAGAAGCTATTCATTTGGGCTGGAAAAGGGCCTTTTCCAAGCAGAGCTGAGGTCAACCTGTTATTACCTTGTTATTTCACCAGACTGAGAGGGAAGAGCTCTGATGTCAACTGCTCCCATGTAGGTGACTGGAAGGCTAAGTGTCCTATTCTGACTGAAGGAACATGTTAGTGTACTGACTGTAGTGTGAGCATGCCTCAGAAAAGAAATGAAAACAATTACCCAGACTCATGTTGTTTCACTCCCCCCTACTCCCCATGTACATCCCTCCTCTCCCTCCTTCCTTCCCTCCTCCACCTTTTGATGAATTACTCTGTGAACATCATATGCTGGCTGAACAGAAACATAATTGCTAGTGTGTGTAATTGTGCATCTGTTTTTGCTAGTGTGTGTGTGTACATGTGTGCGTTGTGATTTTTTCTCACTAAATGCATCCAGCTCCTGTCCAGCTGCTTAGCAGTAGTCTCTATATTACACCATGTATAAGCATCCAGCTCTACTTCAGTATATGTCCTGCATTACAATGCTTCCTCTGTAGCCTGATCCCAGACCTGTTGCTTAATTGTCAGCAGAAACAGACTGGCACCCAGGCTACTTCCTCTGTACCCATCCAGACACTTTACATTACCCCCCTGAATAGATAGGAGAATAGTCAGACAGACTTATTAACAATTGATGTGGCTGGAGTGGAGATCGACAATCGACAGAGGCACAGCTAAGATGAAGTGTGTGTGTGTGTATGCATGTGCGTCCCAGTCGTCCAATCCATCCCTCTCTATAGAGCCCTGTCCGAGGGAGCAGGTACAGTACATTTTCAGACATTTTCTGAAACTGTTCTAACACACACACACACAGAAACAAACAAACGGACAGAAACACACGCTGACACTTTTTCCCAAACACTTAAACACACTCTAGAAATGACCCTTCATTCACATAGAAGTAATGTATCCAAGATCTATGTTCTTCCTCTCTTCTCTACCTTTCACATCAACTTGACACTTTATCCGGTCATTTTTCAGTCTCAAGTCTTCTCTTTCCTCCTTTCAGCACAGTACTAGACTGTGTCATTAATAAGGCTGTGTGTGTATCCATCACTGGGCATGGCAAGGCTTTTGTGTGTGTGTGTGTGTGTGTGTGTGTGTGTGTGTGTGTGTGTGTGTGTACACCCCTCGGCAGGATATTTTTCTCCTCTCAATACTGTATCGATTTCCTATATGACTTCATCAGACTACTACTAATACTTGCTCGGCCCCAGCTGGTATGCACATCACACACACACACCACAATGCCCTTGTTTCCTCCCAGCAACCAGTGGAACTAATCTGTCTACCACTGAAAAGTATCTTTCAACTGAATGGTGTAAAATCCTCTGTTTTTGATCCTTTCCACGGTGGACATGAACCTAATGAATATTTACTCATTAAAACACATCAGTCATCAACACTGTCATCATTTCAATAAGCATTTCTCTACGGCTGGCCATGCTTTCCACCTGGCTACCCCAACCCCGGGCCAACAGCTCTGCATCCCCCGCAGCAACTGGTCCAAGCCCCCCCACTTCTCCTGCACCCAAATCCAGACAGTTGATGTTCTGGTAGATTTGCAGAATCCTGGATGGATCTGGATCCCTACAAATCAGCTGGGCTAGACAATCTGGACCCTCTCTTCCTAAAACTATCTGTCGCCATTGTTGCAACCCCTATTACTAGTCTGTTCAACCTCTCTTTTGTATCTTCTGAGATTCCTAAAGATTGGAAAGTGGCAGCGGTCATCCCCTTCTTCAAATCTCACTCTAAAATCTTTAAAATTTAAAATCTTCACTCTAGACCCAAACTGTTACAGACCTATATCTGTTCTACACTGCCTTTCTAAAGTCTTCGAAAGCCAAGTGAACAAACAGATCACTGACCATTTCGAATCCGACCGTACCTTCTCCGCTATGCAATCTAGTTTCCGAGCTGGTCATGGGTGCACCACAGCCACGCTCAAGGTCCTAAATGATATCATAACCGCAATTGATAAAATACAAAACTGTGCAGCCGTCTTCATCGACCTGGCCAAGGCTTTCGACTCTGTCAATCACCGTATCCTTATCGGCAGACTCAACAGCCTTGGTTTCTCTAATGACTGCCTCGCCTGGTTAACTAACTACTTTTCAGATAGACTTCAGTGAATCAAATCGAAGGGCATGAGTCTTCAATATTCCCAGGTAAGAAGTTTTAGGTTGTAGTTATTATAGGAATTATAGGACTATTTCTCTCTATACCATTTGTATTTCATTAACCTTTGACTATTGGATGTTCTTATAGGCACTTTAGTATTGCCAGTGTAACAGTATAGCTTCCAACCACTCCAAGTCTCAGAGCGAGTGGCGTTTGAAACGCTATTAACGCGCACCCCGCTAACTAGCTAGCCATTTCACATCAGTTACACCAGCCTAATCTCGGGAGTTGAAGTCATAAACAGCGCAATGCTTGAAGCATGGGTGGCAGGGTAGCCTAGTGGTTAGAGCGTTGGACTAGTAACCGGAAGGTTGTGAGTTCAAACCCCTGAGCTGACAAGGTACAAATCTGTCGTTCTGCCCGTGAACAGGCAGTTAACCCACTGTTCCCAGGCCGTCATTGAAAATAAGAATGTGTTCTTAACTGACTTGCCTGGTTAAAGGTAAAATTAAAATTAAAATTGGAAAGAGCTGCTGGCAAAACACACGAAAGTGCTGTTTGAATGAATGCTTACGAGCCTGCTGGTGTCTACCACCGCTCAGTCAGACTGCTCTATCAAATCATAGACTTAGTTATAACATAATAACATACAGAAATACGAGCCTTTGGTCATTAATATGGTCGAATCCGGAAACTATCATCTCGAAAACAAGATGTTTATTGCTTCAGTGAAATATGGAACCGGTCCGTATTTAATCTAACGGGTGGCATCCATAAGTCTACATATTCCTGTTACATTGCACAACCTTCAATGTTATGTCATAATTACGTAAAATTCTGGCAAATTAGGCAGCCCACACTGTTGCATATACACTGACTCTGCGTGCAATGAACGTAAGAGAAGGGACACAATTTCACCTGGTTAATATTGCCTGCTAACCTGGATTTCTTTTAGCTAAATATGCAGGTTTAAAAATATAAACTTCTGTGTATTGATTTTAATAAAGGCATTGATGTTTATGGTTAGGTACACATTGGAGCAACGACAGTCCTTTTTCACGAATACGCACCGCATCGATTATATGCAACGCAGGACACACTCGATAAACTAGTACTATCATCAACCATGTGTAGTTAACTAGTGATTATGATTGATTGTTTTTTATAAGATACGTTTAATGCTAGCTAGCAACTTACCTTGGCTTACTGCATTCGTGTAACAGGCAGGCTCCTCGTGGAGTGCAATGTAATCAGGTGGTTAGAGCGTTGGACTAGTTAACTGTAAGGTTGCAAGATTGAATCCCTGAGCTGATGAGGTAAAAATCTGTCGTTCTGCCCCTGAACAAGGCAGTTAACCCACTGTTCCTAGGCCGTAATTGAAAATAAGAATGTTTTCTTAACTGACTTGTTAAATAAAGATTAAATAAAGGTGTTGTTATGAAAACTTGAAATCGGCCCCAATTAATCGGCCATTCCAATTAATCGGTCGACCTCTACTCTGGACGGTAAAACTGACTATCCTACCGATCCTTGACTTTGGCGATGTCATTTACTAAATAGCCTCCACACTACTCAGCAAATTGAATGCAGTCTATCACAGTGCCATCCATTTTGTCACCAAAGCCCCATATACTACCCAACACTGTGACCTGTATGCTCTCGTTGGCTGGTCCTCACTACAAGTCATCTATAAGTCTTTGCTAGGTATAGGTCCGCCTTATCTCAGCTCACTGGTCACCATAGCAACACCCACCCGTAGCACGCACTCCAGCAGGTATATTTCACTGGTCATCCCCAAATCCAACACCTACTTTGGCCTCCTTTCCTTCCAGTTCTCTGCTGCCAATGACTGGAACGAATTGCAAAAATCACTGAGGTTGGAGACTTATATCTCCCTCACTAACTTTAAGCATCAGCTATCTGAGCAGCTTACTAATCGCTACAGCCGTACACAGCCCATCTGTAAATAGCCCATCCAATCTACCTACCTCATCCCCATATTTGTTTTTGTTTTGCTGCTCTTTTGCACACCAGTATTTCTACTTACTCATCATCATCTGCACATCTATCACTCCAGTGTTTAGTTGCTAAATTGTAATTATTTTGCCACTATGGCCTATTTATTGCCTTTACCTCCCTAACCTTACTACATTTGCACACACTGTATATAGACTTTTCTATTGTGTTACTGACTGTACGTTTGTTTATTCCATGCGTAACTCTGTGTTGTTGTTTGTGTCGCACTGCTTTGCTTTATCTTGGCCAGGTCGCAGTTGTAAATGAGAACTTGTTCTCAACTGGCCTACCTGGTGAAATAAAGGTGAAATAAAAATAAATGAAAAATAACAGTCAGTAACCTGGGTAGATACTATGCAGATAGACACAGAGGCGATGGCAACTACAGGTGAATGGTCTAGGTGACTGGTTTGAGAAGGTTTGTAGTAGCAGTAGTGAGGGTTTAGGTGTGAGGGTTCTCTCTGCCAGACTGTCTGTCTGTCTGTCTGTCTGTCTGTCTGTCTGTCTGTCTGTCTGTCTGTCTGTCTGTCTGTCTGAGAGAGCAGCTGAGCCCATCTATTAACCTACAGAACATACACCTGTAATGCACCCGTAATATGCCTGTAATGCTCTATGGCTGGAGTATGGAAATAAGACTATACAGAGGCAGGGAACCAATAATGTATTTACACTGTAGCTGAGCACACACTGATAATACAGTATAATACACACTGATAACGTATTATAATACACACTGATTATACAGTATAATACACAATGATAATGTAATATAATACACACTGATAATACAGTATAATACACAATGATAACGTAGTATATTACACACTGATAACGTAGTATAATACACACTCATAATACACAATGATAACGTAGTATAATACACACTGATAACGTAATTGTCACACCCTGGTCTTAGTATTTTGTGTTTATATAATTATTTGGTCAGGCCAGGGTGTGACATGGGGTTATTTTGTGTTGTGTTGTGGTATTGGGGGTTTTAGTAGGTATTGGGATTGTGGCTGAGTAGGGGTGTCTAGCATAGTCTATGGCTGCCTGAGGTTCTCAATCAGAGTCAGGTGATTCTCGTTGTCTCTGATTGGGAACCATATTTAGGTAGCCTGGGTTTCACTGTGTGTTTGTGGGTGATTGTTCCTGTCTTTGTGTTTGCACCAGATAGGACTGTTTCGGTTTTCATTATTTCATTTCTTTAGTTTTGTAGTTTCTGTATGTATAGGTTTTCCTTCATTAAAATATATCATGAATCATCATCACGCTGCATTTTGGTCCGATCCTTGTTCTACCTCCCTGTCAGAGGAGGAGATAGAAGAGAGCCGTTACAGTAATATAATACACACTGATAATACAGTATAAACACACTGATAACGTAGTATAATACACACTGATAATGCAGTATAATACACACTGATAATACAGTATAATACACAATGATAACGTAGTATAATACACACTGATAACATAGTATAATACACACTGATAACACAGTATAATACACACTGATAATACAGTATAATACACACTGATAATACAGTATAATACACAATGATAACGTAGTATAATACACACTGATAACATAGTATAATACACACTGATAACACAGTATAATACACACTGATAATACAGTATAATACACACTGATAATACAGTATAATACACACTGATAACATAGTATAAAACACACTGATAACGTAATATAATATACACTGATAACATAGTATAATACGCACTGATAATACAGTATAATACACACTGATAACATAGTATAAAACACACTGATAACGTAGTATAATACACACTGATAATACAGTATAATACACACTGATAATACAGTATAATACACACTGATAATACAGTATAATACACACTGATAACGTAGTATAATACACACTGATAATACAGTGTAATACACTCTGATAATACAGTATAATACACACTGATAATACAGTATAATACACACTGATAATACAGTATAATACACACTGATAACGTAGTATAATACACACTGATAATACAGTATAATTCACACTGATAATACAGTATAATACACACTGATAATACAGTATAATACACACTGATAATACAGTATAATACACACTGATAATACAGTATAATACACACTGATAATACAGCATAATACACACTGATAACATAGTATAATACACACTAATATTACACACTGATCCATATCAGGAGAACATTATGAGCAGAGGATACAGCTGTAGAAAATACCCCTCCTCGCTTTCTCCTTCTCTCTGTGTGTGTGTGTGTGTGTATGATAAATGATAAACAAACAATTTTTGGACCAACTGGGGACATTTTGTTTGTCCCCACAAGGACAAATGATATTTCTAGGGGGTTTAGGTTTAAGGTTAGAATTAGTGTTAGGGTTAGAATTAGGATTAAGAGGGTTAAGAGCTAGGGTTAGGTTTAGGGTTAGGAGCTAGGTTTAGGGTTAAGAGCTAGGGTTAGGTTTAGGGTTAAGAGCTAGGGTTAGGTTTAGGGTTAGGAGCTAGAGTTAGGTTTAGGGTCAGGAGCTAGGTTTAGGGTTAAGATTTAGGGTTAGGTTTAGGTTTAGGAGCTAGGGTTAGGTTTAGGGTCAGGAGCTGGAGCTAGGGTTAGGTTTAGGGTTAGGAGTTAGGGTTAAGAGCTAGGGTTAGGTTTAGGGTTAGGAGCTAGAGTTAGGTTTAGGGTTAGGAGCTAGGTTTAGGGTTAGGACCTAGAGTTAGGTTTAGGGTTAAGGGTTAGGTTTAGGTGCTAGGGTTAGGGTTAAGGTTAGGTTATTTGGGTTAAGGTAAGGGTTAGAAGTTTAGAGGATAGGAAAAATAGGATTTTGTCTTAATTGTGTGTCCCCACAAGGTTAGTTTTACAATAATGTGTGTGCGTGGGTGTGTGTCATCTAAGTGAGATAATCCTGTTTTCTGGATGAATTAGCCTTTTTATCCTGAGGGCAAAGATTACGAATGAAGATATTATACAAACAACAACTCCCCCATCTCCGCTCCTCACCCTCTCCTCTCCCCCTTCGCCTCCCTCCTTCACAGAGGGTTTCTCTTCCAGCTAGAGGCTGGTAAACATCAGGAGAAAGCGTGGTCAGTCGGGACACCAGGGCCTTATACATTCTGGGTGAAGACGTTTTTTTTCTGGATGTAAACTGTCCTGGGATCAGTCTAGCTGGAGCTGTAGTCATGAAAGCCAAGTTCCAGCTAAACATATTCTAGAACAGTCTTGTGTTGTCTGTAGTCAGCTTTAGAGCAGAGCATTAGAGAACAGAGTTAGAAGAGAGCTTTACAGATTACCCATACCGCCTTCATCTGACTCCTCACATAGTCAGATAGGATTGGGAGCCCAGTAAAGAGAGATGGTTAAGTTAAAAAAGACTCTGAGATCAGTTATGAATATGAATCACGTTATTAGCGTGTGGAGGCTGGTGTCATGTCTGATTAGGCCTGCTCTGAGGAACAAAGAGACACGAGGAGATGACTCTGTGCCCCTGTCCTAAACGCTTGTTCCAATGACAGGCCGAGGGGAAAGGTGTGTATAGGAATGATGTAAATGCTTGTTGTAATATTTCTCATATCTGTCCGTGTGTAGTTTTGTGTTAGAGTCCAGTCGCAGGTTAAAGAGGATGACAGAGCATAGGTCACCTCTACAGGCAGATCCATCCTCACAAAATAGCACACACACACACACACACACACACACACACACACACACACACACACACACAAACCACAGAGTATATTTCACACATTCCATACAGTGTATTTTGACAGCTGAAATAAACAAAGGCAGTGTTTGTGTAATCCATGTTGTTGCTTCATCTCCATCATATCAGCCCATCAACGCAGGAACTGAAATCTACCCAATGATGTCTGACAGGGACACATAAAGAGACGATATCCAGATCAAACACTATCTACAGTCAAATCCTGTTCACTACACGCATGGCCTCGCACATGACATGACAACATTAAACATGTTTACGCTACTGTTGTCACACACACACACACACACACACATACACACACACATGCAGAGATGAAGAGAGTCAAAGTCAACATAGACATGCCGTTGGCCTCTGGGTATAGCAAGCCCATCCCCCTCTCCCTGTCTCCCCTTTGCCTCCTTCAACTAGGTTGCTGTGGTCAGAGAGATGTCATAAATTCCTGAGAATCTCCTCATGGACACACAGTATAGAGAGAGTAGGTTTTCATGGAGAACAAAGGAAATCCTTCAACCTCACAGAACTTGAGGTACGAACAAATTTCATCTTCCGGAGAAAGTATAAAAGATTGGTGAAGAATCCAGCTACGAACTGGTCCGTTTGTCACAACTTGGGAAGCTCATGGGAGATGGTGTGGTCACATTACCATAACGCTGTTTATATAATAGCCTCAGATATGAGGTTTACATCTAATTGTTGTATAAGATGAATGAGTGAGGATGATACTGTTTGTATAATGGTGTAATATGATTTTGGACTGTTTAATGAAGAAAAAGACCATTCCCTTTTGATTTGAACTAAATCAGAGGACTTCCCCTGAGCCCAGTTAGGGCCAGACATCCTGGGACAGGGAAACCCCCACTCGGGTTTTCGATCAGCAGACCGAGCTTACCTCAATTATGAGATGGCTAATGGTTGCAGACCATGTTTTTCTCCATTAGGAGGACAAAGGTTGTAGACCATTGCTGAATCTTTTAACCATACCATGTGATTAAACTCTTAGAGAGAGACGGACAATTCTACAAAAGAAACAAACTTTTCACCAGCGATCAAGACGACACACTGAGTGTAAATATATATATATATTGATTGCAATTGTTCCCAAATGAGTGAGCGTTTATGTGTAAAGGATTAGCATTTCAATTGTTATAATTATTAACTAAACCATGCCGGTTTAGCCCACTAGGGCACATTCTCCTATCATTTCATCTAACCACATTTACCTGGTTTGTTTGTTTGTTTATGCATTTCTGTGAATTACTTAGTGTTACGGCTTTCTTCCGTCGAAGGAGAGTCGGACCAAAATGCAGCGTGGTTAAATCGAGACATCTTTAATGACGATAAATACGAAACATACAAAAACAACAAACGGAAATGTGAAAACCTAATACAGCCTGTCTGGTGACAACTAACACAGAGACAGGAACAATCACCCACAAAACCCACAGTGAAACCCAGGCTACCTAAATATGGTTCCCAATCAGAGACAATGAGAATAACCTGATTCTCATTGAGAACCGCCTCAGGCAGCCATAGACTATGCTAGACACCCCTACTCAGCCACAATCCCAATACCTACTAAAACCCCAATACAAAAACACAACACAAAATAAACCCATGTCACACCCTGGCCAGACCAAATAAATAGAAAACACAAAATACTAAGACCAGGGCGTGACAGAACCCCCCCCACCCCCTCCTCCAAGGTGCGGACTCCCGGCCGCACACTAAAACCCATAGGTGAGGGTCCGGGTGGGCGTCTGTTCACGGTGGCGGCTCCGGCTCGGGACGTGGACCCCACTCCAACCAAGTCTTAGTCCCCCTGTAACGCGTCCTTTGATTGGCGACCCTCGCCGCCGACCTTGGCCTAATAACCCTCACCAAGGACCCCACTGGACTGAGGGGCAGCTCGGGACTGAGGTGGAAGCTCGGGACTGAGGGGAAGCTCGGGACTGAGGGGAAGCTCGGGACTGAGGGGAAGCTCGGGACTGAGGGGAAGCTCGGGACTGAGGGGTAGCTCGGGACTGAGGGGTAGCTCGGGACTGAGGGGTAGCTCGGGACTGAGGGGTAGCTCAGCATTGGGGGGAAGCTCAGCACTGAGGGGAAGCTCAGCACTGAGGGGCAGCCCAGCACTGAGGGGCAGCCCAGCACTGAGGGGCAGCCCAGTACTGAGAGGAAGCCCAGTACTGAGAGGAAGCCCAGTACTGAGAGGAAGCCCAGTACTGAGAGGAAGCCCAGTACTGAGAGGAAGCTCAGGCAGGTAGTTGGATCCGGCAGATCCTGGCTGACTGGCGGATCTGGAAGTGTCTGGCTGACTGGCAGGTCTGGAAGAGTCTGGCAGATCTGGAAGAGTCTGGCTGACTGGCAGATCTGGAAGAGTCTGGCTGACTGGCAGATCTGGAAGAGTCTGGCTGACTGGCAGATCTGGAAGAGTCTCGCTGACTGGCAGATCTGGAAGAGTCTCGCTGACTGGCAGATCTGGAAGAGTCTGGCTGACTGGCAGATCTGGAAGAGTCTGGCTGACTGGCGGATCCTGGCAGACTGACGGATCTGGCTGCTCCATGTAGACTGGCAGCTCTGGCTGCTCCATGCAGACTGACAGCTCTGGCTGCTCCATGCAGACTGGCAGCTCTGGCTGCTCCATGCAGACTGGCAGCTCTGGCTGCTCCATGCAGACTGGCAGCTCCATACAGACTGGCAACTCTGGCTGCTCCATGCAGACTGGCGGATCTGGCTGCTCCATGCAGACTGGCAGCTCTGGCTGCTTCATGCAGACTGGCATCTCTGGCTGCTCCATGCAGACTGGCGGCTCCATGCAGACTGGCAACTCTGGCTGCTCCATGCAGACTGGCAGCTCCGGCTGCTCCATGCAGACTGGCAGCTCTGGCTGCTCCATGCAGACTGGCAGCTCTGGCTGCTCCATGCACACTGGCAGCTCTGGCTGCTCCATGCAGACTGGCAGCTCTGGCTGCTCCATGCAGACTGGCAGCTCTGGCTGCTCCATGCAGACTGACATCTCTGGCAGCTCCATGCAGACTGACAGCTCAGGCTGCTCCATGCAGGCAGGCAGCTCAGGCTGCTCCATGTAGACTGACAGCTCTGGCTGCTCCATGTAGACTGGCAGCTCAGGCTGCTCCATGCAGGCTGGCAGCTCTGGCTGCTCCATGCAGGCTGGCAGCTCTGGCTGCAGTGAACAGGCAGGAGTCTCCAGCAGCGCTGTAGAGGAGGAAGGCTCTGGCTGCGCTGAACAGGCAGGAGACTCCGGCAGTGCTGTAGAGGAGGAAGGCTCTGGCTGCGCTAAACAGGCGGGAGACTCCAGCAGCGCTAAACAGGCGAGGCTCACTGAAAGCCTGGTGCGTGGTGCTGGCACTGGGTAGAGGACATGCACAGGAAGCCTGGTGCGGGGAGCTGCCACCGGAGGACTGGTGTGTGGAGGTGGCACTGGATAGACCGGACCGTGCAGGCGCACTGGAGCTCTTGAGCACCGAGCCTGCCCAACCTTACCTGGCTCGATGCCCGCTCTAGCCCGGCCAATACGAAGAGCTGGTATGTACCGCACCGGGCTATGCACCCGCACTGGAGACACCGTGCGCTCCACAGCATAACACGGTGCCTGCCCGGTCTTTTTAGCCCCCCGGAAAGCACAGGAAGTTTGCGCAGGTCTCCTACCTGGCGTAGCCATACTCCCTGTGAGCCCCCAATACATTTTTGGGGCTGACTCTCGGGCTTCCATCCGCGTCGCCGTGCTGCCTCTTCATACCAGCGCCTCTCCGCTTTCGCCGCCTCCAGTTCTTCTTTGGGGCGTCGATATTCACCAGGCTGTGTCCAGGGTCCTTTTCCGTCCAATATTTCCTCCCAAGTCCAGAAGTCCTTTGATCGCTGCTCCTCACGATAAACAGGGGGAGTTGGCTCAGGTCTGAACCCTGACTCTGCCACACTCTCCCTGAGCCCCCCCCAAGAAATTTTTGGGGCTGACTTTCGGGTTTCCTTGCCAACCGTGTTCCCTCGTATCGTCGGCTCCTATCTCCGGCTGCCTCTGCTCTCCTAAGTGCCTCCACCTGTTCCCATGGGAGGCGATCTCTTCCAGCCAGTATCTCCTCCCAAGTGTAACAACCTTTGCCATCCAAAACGTCTTCCCATGTCCATTCCTCCTTTCGCTGCTTCTGCTGTCGCTGCCTGTCACCACGCTGTTTGGTCCAGTTGTGGTGGGTGATTCTGTTACGGCTTTCTTCCGTCGAAGGAGAGTCGGACCAAAATGCAGCGTGGTTAAATCGAGACATCTTTAATGACGATAAATACGAAACATACAAAAACAACAAACGGAAATGTGAAAACCTAATACAGCCTGTCTGGTGACAACTAACACAGAGACAGGAACAATCACCCACAAAACCCACAGTGAAACCCAGGCTACCTAAATATGGTTCCCAATCAGAGACAACGAGAATCACCTGACTCTGATTGAGAACCGCCTCAGGCAGCCATAGACTATGCTAGACACCCCTACTCAGCCACAATCCCAATACCTACTAAAACCCCAATACAAAAACACAACACAAAATAAACCCATGTCACACCCTGGCCTGACCAAATAAATAGAAAACACAAAATACTAAGACCAGGGCGTGACACTTAGTTAGTAATAAATAAATGATTTAAGACAATTGATGTATGGATGACTCATAGTGAAGACTGGGTTCGTGCAGATAACCAACAATTTACGACGTTTGGAATGAGACTAACGTGAGGTAAAGTAAATAATTCCTTAATTTGAAGACTAATTGATCAGATACAATATCTGAAAAGTTATTTTAGGAAATGATAACTTTGTAATCTGAATATTTGTCCTTGGTGCCCCGTCTTCCTAGTTAATTAGTTACGTGATGAATCAGTTGATCGCATAATAACTAATTACAGAGAATCTTTGATGATAACTATCAGTCTTCAGTTAATGATAGTAAAGACACGACAACAGTTCAGCCTGTGATTTTATCCTATAAAAATTAAATAGATGAGTTAGCTGACAACGTCAGGAAAACAATACGCGCACTTCAATTGGGCAGAAGTCTGTGAGTTCTGGATGGCCAGATGGCTGCCAACAATGACAAGAAACTGTCATGTGGGGAATCGTAAGTGACCCATTCAAGCTAGTTTCATATTTTTCTTGACACCATGTCTTGTTTTGATGTGTTTTGACTGATTTCATGTCAATGCTAATATGGCAAAAAAAATTGCTAGCTAACCAACAACTGCAACAATGTAGTGCTCATTGTACAAATGTATTTATGTTTTCAATAACAATTGGAGAGGAAATGTTGTAAACATTCTAAGCCAACTCTGAATGTTTTGCACCCTAGTTGCGCACGTTTGGGTTTTATTGCTCAACAACCAACCCGTCTACAGAGAGCTTTAGCTTCATGTCAACTTCAAGTGTTTCTTCATTTTCTGCAGACTTGTTTGTTTCCTGCACATGATCACACATACAGGCTGTTTGCCACTTGGATAGATGTTACCACTCAGGAGTGTGTGTGCGCTGCCTGGCAGTGCCAAAGAGGCAGGAAGTGGTGGATATCTCTCTGTAAATCCAGCAGTGCTACATCAAAGCAGCCCACTGTGGAAAACTCTCATAATTAGACAGAAACACCTCATCTACATAAAAATGTTAATTAATCTATTGCTTAGCCGGGTCAGGATGAGAAGCAGGCAGTGTGTCTGCCTGCCTGCCTGCCTGCCAGCCTGCCTGTCTGCCTGCCTGCCTGCCTGTGTCTAGTCCGCTGTTTCCACCATACTATAGGACACTTGTCATTCAGACAGTGTTTGAGTGTGACTATGTTCATTGCCAGTGAGGTAGTGTTTTGAAGGGAAAGGCCTCTATGGTCTATTTAAGGGGTTGTGAGATGATGTTCAACTGCCTGAAAGAAATAGACTTTTACACCCATTTAAAAGGGTGAGGGTCTAGGCAGGGGAGATTGACCTGTAAGTGTCTAGGGGTTCACTCTTCAACGAACATAGGGGAACTTGAAGGTCAAGAACCAGCAACGATGAGTCAATTCTGTTTGTAAAGATGCATGCGCTCACACACACACACACACACACACACACGCACACGCACACACACATATGCACACTCATAACACAAACAGTGATAGTGTTAGGGGTTGGTTCCAGGGTCATGGTTCCTGTAGACTTCATAACCCCCCTGCTCCTCCTGCCCCATTTAGACTATTCTACAGACTCTTTAACCTGTCCCTGTCCTACTACCATATCCTTCAGCCCAGAGCTCTTGTTCTACCCGTATTCCATCTGGCACAACCACAGACAAGGAGCATGGAGTGTACACAGCGCAAACAATTATTTCACTGCTTCATATTATTAAGATGTGAATTATGAGTACATGTGAATGATATTTAATGAATGCCCTTTTCTCCTAAGCTAACATATAGCATGCTAGCAGATGCCCATAGACTTCCAGTCATTGCGCTAACACTAGTTAGCATTGGCTCGCGAAACTACCTCCAACTTAAAATGGTATCCACGAGTTCATCTGACTCTGGGGAAGTAGATACAAAAATAATTGACAAAATCCTGAAGAATCCCTTTAAGATGGTCATACCATTTAGCTATCTCTTTTAGAATGTTGGACCCCTATAGGTATATAAAAATATATATACATGAATGAATGAATTATTTGATAAACTATTGAAGTTGGCCTTTACTGTTATAGCCCATAGAAACACACTGCTCCCCGGGCGCCGATGATGTTGATTAAGGCAGCCCCCCACACCTCTCTGATTCAGAAGACACATTTGGGTTGAATGCATCCACTGACCCCTTTCCTTTCCATTCATAAATGGCAAAACAGAGAGTCAAAAAGAAATCATAGGGAATAAGATGTCCTATTTCTAAGAGATCTAAGAAAGATCAGGAATGTTTAAAAAATAAATAAAAAAAGTACCTTTTTTTTTTTTTACCTTTTTTGGGGGGTCACAGAACTACTTACTTCTATTACATTTTTCAAACCGATCCCGGGTTACCTTCAGATGAGTCCCGTGACCCTTGTCAGGGTCGTAAAGTAGAACAAAAGAGAGAACACAATCGAGTTTGTCAAATTCTCAACTTTCCATACAGTGGCCAAACCGTTCGGACACTACAGATGTTTTGGTGAGAAGATCGATTTCCTGGTCTGACAATCAGCACTGTCGCTCGGCCACCTTACACTGCAGCTGTTGAAGGCCGACATGGGAGGATGTGCTGGATTGAGACGCAGCCCCTACAGTTTTGATGGGGAGTTTTTTTATTACGTTAAGTAGTCGACTCTAGGGTTTTTTAATTGGGCCTGTTTCTGTGCTTGTCGGCCCACCCTTCCCCTCCTACCTCCACCACTCCACATCTCCCCACACCCTCCCCTCCTACCTCCACCACTCCACACCTCCCCCACCCTCCCCTCCTACCTCCACCACTCCACACCTCCCCCACCCTCCCAGCCCTACCTCCACCACTCCACACCTCCCCCACCCTCCCCCTCCTACCTCCACCACTCCACACCTCCCCTCCTACCTCCACCATTCCACACCTCCCCCACCCTCCCCCTCCTCCTCCACCACTCCACACCCCCCCACCCTCCCCCTCCTACCTCCACCACTCCACTCCACACCTCCCCTACCTCCACTCCACTCCACACCTCCACCACTCCACACCTCCCCCACCCTCCCCTCCTACCTCCACCACTCCACACCTCCCCCGCACCCTCCCCTCCTACCTCCACCACCCCACACCTCCTCCTACCTCCACCACTCCACACCTCCCCCAGCCTCCCCTCCTACCTCCACCACTCCACAACTCCCCCACCCTCCCCCTCCTACCTCCACCACTCCACACCTCCCCCACCCTCCCAGCCCTACCTCCACCACTCCACACCTCCCCCCACCCTCCCCTCCTACCTCCACCACTCCACTCCACACCTCCCCCACCCTCCCCCTCCTACCTCCACCACTCCACTCCACACCCCCCCCCACCCTCCCCCTCCTACCTCCACCACTCCACACCTCCCCCCACCCTTCCCCTCCTACCTCCACCACTCCACTCCACACCTCCCCTACCTCCACACCTCCACCACTCCACACCTCCACCACTCCACACCTCCCCCACCCTCCCCCTCCTACCTCCACCACTCCACACCTCCCCGCACCCTCCCCCTCCTACCTCCACCACTCCACACCTCCCCTCCTACCTCCACCACTCCACACCTCCCCCCAGCCTCCCCCTCCTACCTCCACCACCAAGCAATGCAGGTGTAGAAGCACGGTGGCTATGAAAAACTCCCTAGAAAGGCCAAAACCTAGGAAGAAACCTAGAGAGGAACCAGGCTATGTGGGGTGGCCAGTCCTCTTCTGGCTGTGCCGGGTGGAGATTATAACAGAACATGGCCAAGATGTTCAAATGTTCATAAATGACCAGCATGGTCGTATAATAATAAGGCAGAACAGTTGAAACTGGAGCAGCAGCACGGCCAGGTGGACTGGGGACAGCAAGGAGTCATCATGTCAGGTAGTCCTGGGGCATGGTCCTAGGGCTCAGGTCCTCCGAGAGAGAAAGAGAGAATTAGAGAACGCACACCAAGATTCACACAGGACACCGAATAGGACAGGAGGGGTACTCCAGATATAACAAACTGACCCTGACCCACCACTCCACACCTCCCCTCCTACATCCACCACTCCACACCTCCCCCCAGCCTCCCCGTCCTACCTCCACCACTCCACAACTCCCCCACCCTCCCCCTCCTACCTCCACCACTCCACTCCACACCTCCCCCACCCTCCCCCTCCTACCTCCACCACTCCACACCTCCCCCACCCTCCCCTTCCTACCTCCACCACTCCACTCCACACCTCCCCCACCCTCCCTCTCCTACCTCCACCACTCCACTCCACACCTCCCCCACCCTCCCCCTCCTACCTCCACCACGTGTGTATGTATGTGTGTAGTCTGACAAACAGATATGACCTCAGAAGCAGACTCTTTCGCCCTCTCTCTCTTCTCAGGAGTTGCTGACTGACAAGCTCTATCCCTCTCTTTCCAGACTCCCTTCCTTACGCTCACACACACTGCTTTCTGCTCACACACACTGCTTTACGCTCACACACACTGCTTTACGCTCACACACACTGCTTTCTGCTCACACACACTGCTTTACGCTCACACACACTGCTTTACGCTCACACACACTGCTTTCTGCTCACACACACTGCTTTACGCTCACACACACTGCTTTCTGCTCACACACACTGCTTTACGCTCACACACACTGCTTTATGCTCACACACACTGCTTTCTGCTCACACACACTGCTTTACGCTCACACACGCTGCTTTACGCTCACACACGCTGCTTTACGCTCACACACGCTGCTTTACGCTCACACACGCTGCTTTACGGTCACACACAAACTGCTTTACGCTCACACACACACACTGCTTTACGCTCACACACACACTGCTTTACGCTCACACACACACACTGCTTTACTCTCACACACACTGCTTTACTCTCACACACACACTGCTTTACGCTCACACACACTGCTTTACACTCACAGACACACTGCTTTATGCTCACACACACTGCTTTATGCTCACACACACTGCTTTACGCTCACACACACTGCTTCACGCTCACACACACTGCTTCACGCTCACACACACTGCTTTACACTCACACACACTGCTTTACGCTCACACACACACTGCTTTACACCCACACACACTGCTTTATGCTCACACACACTGCTTTACGCTCACACACACTGCTTTACACTCACACACACTGCTTTACGCTCACACACACTGCTTCACGCTCACACCCACTGCTTTACACTCACACATACTGCTTTACGCTCACACACACTGCTTTACACTCACACACACTGCTTTACGCTCACACACACTGCTTCACGCTCACACACACTGCTTCACGCTCACACACACTGCTTTACATTCACACACACACTGCTTTACACTCACACACACTGCTTTACGCTCACACACACTGCTTTACACTCACACACACTGCTTTACGCTCACACACACACTGCTTTACACCCACACACACTGCTTTATGCTCACACACACTGCTTTACGCTCACACACACTGCTTTACGCTCACACACACACTGCTTTACACCCACACACACTGCTTTATGCTCACACACACTGCTTTACGCTCACACACACTGCTTTACACTCACACACACACTGCTTTACACCCACACACACTGCTTTATGCTCACACACACTGCTTTACGCTCACACACACTGCTTTACACTCACACACACACTGCTTTATGCTCACACACACTGCTTTACGCTCACACACACTGCTTTACACTCACACACACACTGCTTTACGCTCACACACACTGCTTTACGCTCACACACACTGCTTCACGCTCACACACACTGCTTTACATTCACACCCACTGCTTTACACTCACACATACTGCTTTAAGCTCACACACACTGCTTTACACTCACACACACTGCTTTACGCTCACACACACACTGCTTTACACTCACACACACACTGCTTTACACTCACACACACACTGCTTTACACTCACACACACTGCTCTACGCTCACACACACACTGCTTTATGCTCACACACACTGCTTTACACTCACACACACACTGCTTTATGCTCACACACACTGCTTTACACTCACACACACACTGCTTTACGCTCACACACACACTGCTTTACACTCACACACACACTGCTTTACACTCACACACACTGCTCTACGCTCACACACACACTGCTCTACGCTCACACACACACTGCTTTACGCTCACACACTGCTTTACGCTCACACACACAGTGCTCTACGCTCACACACACACTGCTTTACGCTCACACACTGCTTTACGGTCACACACACACTGCTTTACAGTCACACACACTGCTTTACGCTCACACACACTGCTTTATGCTCACACACACTGCTTTACACTCACACACACACTGCTTTATGCTCACACACACTGCTTCACGATGATGAAAGGATGATGATGTCACCTTACTTACTCTCATTGTGTGTGTCATTTCTCTCCATGTGTTAAAATATCCCAGTGATTAAGTAGTGTCAGGACCAAGTACCAATCCATGCCTTCAAAACCACCACTAAGAGGATTGGTCAATATAAGAGCTGCACTACACACACACACCCTGCAGTAGCAGTAGTTGGTTTTCAGTGCTAGTAGAGATGTGTTTTAACAGTGTAAACTATGAGGTATGACACCATCTACTCTGTTATCATAATACAGTATATATGCATGAACACCCTCAATCAATGACATAATCAACTGGTGTGTAGCATTGTGCATGTGTGTGTTAGGTCCAAACCTTTTAGTTGCCCTGCTCTGCTCTGACCTGCTCTACTCTGACCTGCTCTGCTCTGCTCTGACCTGCACTGCTCTGCTCTGACCTGATCTGCTCTGACCTGCACTGCTCTGCTCTGACCTGTTCTGCTCTGTTCTGACCTGCACTACTCTGCTCTGCTCTGACCTGCACTACTCTGCTCTGCTCTGACCTGCACTGCTCTGCTCTGCTCTGCTCTGACCTGCACTACTCTGCTCTGCTCTGACCTGCACTACTCTGCTCTGCTCTGCTCTGACCTGCACTACTCTGCTCTGCTCTGCTCTGACCTGCACTACTCTGCTCTGCTCTGCTCTGACCTGCACTACTCTGCTCTGCTCTGCTCTGACCTGCACTGACCTGATCTGCTCTGACCTGCACTGCACTGCTCTGCTCTGCTCTGCTCTGCTCTGCTCTGCTCTGCTCTGCTCTGACCTGCACTGACCTGCTCTTCTCTTCTCTTCTCTTCTCTTCTCTTCTCTTCTCTTCTCTTCTCTTCTCTTTCTCTTCTCTTCTCTTCTCTTCTCTTCTCTTCTCTTCTCTTCTCTTCTCTTCTCTTCTCTTCTCTTCTCTTCTCTTCTCTTCTCTCTCTCTGCTCTGCTCTGCTCTGCTCTGCTCTGCTCTGCTCTGCTCTGCTCTGCTCTGCTCTGCTCTGCTCTGCTCTGCTCTGCTCTGCTCTGTTCTGTTCTGTTCTGCTCTGCACTGCTCTAACCTGCACTGCTCTAACCTGCACTGCTCTGCTCTGCTCTGCTCTGACCTGCTCTGCTCTGTTCTGCCCTGCACTGCTCTGCTCTGACCTGCTCTGCTCTGCTCTGCTCTGACCTGCTCTGCTCTGCTCTGCCCTGACCTGTTCTGACCGGCTCTGCCCTGCCCTGCTCTGACCTCCTCTGACCTGCTCTGCTCTGACCTGCTCTGCTCTGACCTCCTCTGACCTGCTCTGCTCTGACCTGCTCTGCTCTGACCTCCTCTGACCTGCTCTGCTCTGACCTTCTCTGACCTGCTCTGATCTTCTCTGACCTGCTTGGACCTGCTCTGACCTGCTCTGCTCTGACCTTCTCTGGCCTGCTCTGCTCTGACCTTCTCTGGCCTGCTCTGCTCTGACTTTCTCTGATCTGCTCTGCTCTGACCTTCTCTGACCTGCTCGGACCTGCTCTAACCTGACCTGCTCGGACCTGCTCTGACCTGCTCTGTACAAAGCTCATATCACATACACACACACAAACTCTCACGGAAAGGGGCATGTGTTGGTAAGATCAATAAATCTGGCAGATACACACACACGAACACACAGACACATGAACACACACACACCCTTCCCCCTGTCTTCACCTGTCTGCTGAGATAAACACATGCAGGTCCTGGGTGGCGTGGTAACAAAGACAAATGATGTTGTATGTCATATTTCCTCATGAACATAAAGGAATACAAAGTGAGGGGCAGTCGTGTGTGGAGGGAGTTAGAGGTTAATGTCCCGTAACAGAGGTGGACAATGTCAGGGCTGTATACTGATCAACCTGTGTCCTTCTCTCCTAAAGGGCTGTGTGTGTGTCTCTCCTCCCCGAGGGATAGAGGGTGTGACACAATAGGCTGCCAACTGTCTTATCACTGCTTTACCAACCCCTCACCTCTCTGGAGCAGTGGTGAGAGTGGTCAGAGTGGTGCTGATTGGGGCTATAAGAGGGTTTGGAGAAGACTGCTATCGCTGAGCTGTATGTTCTCTGAATGCTGGTTTATTTTCTATAGAAAGACTAGATATAGACTATGATCAGTGTGGTTTCACCAGAGACTGTGTGATAATGGATGTATGCACACGTGTGTGTGTGTGTGTGTGTGTGTGTGTGTGTGTGTGTGTGTGTGTGTGTGTGTGTGTGTGCACACTACTGTTCAAAAGTTTGGGGTCACTTAGAAATGTTCTTGTTATGTTCTTAATATATATTCAAATAACATAAAATGGATTGTAAATAAATACAGTGTAGACATTGTTAATGTTGTACATGACTATTGTAGCTGGAAACGGCTGATTTGTATATATCTACATAGGCGTACAGAGGCCCATTATCAGCAACCATCACTCCTGTGTTCCAATGACACGTTGTGTTAGCTAATGCAAGTTTATCATTTTAAAAGTCTAACTGATCATTAGAAAACCCTTTTGCAATTATGTTAGCACAGCTGAAAACTGTTGTCCTGATAAAAGAAGCAATACAACCGGCCTTCTTTAGACTAGTTGAGTATCTGGAGCATCAGCATTTGTGGGTTCAATTACAATCTCAAAATGGCCAGAAATAGAGAACTTTCTTCTGAAACTCACCAGTCTATTCTTGTTCTGAGAAATGAAGGCTATTCCATGCGAGAAATTGCCATTTAAATTGAAGATCTCATACAACGCTGTGTACTACTCCCTTCACAGAACAGCGCAAACTGGCCCTAACCAGAATAGAAAGAGGAGTGGGAGGCCCCGGTGCACAACTGAGCAAGAGGACAAGTCCATTAGAGTGTCTAGTTTGAGAAACACTGGACTAACCGGACACTGGACTACCCGCACACTGGACTACCCGCACACTGGACTACCCACACACTGGACTACCCACACACTGGACTACCCACACACTTGACTACCCACACGCTGGACTACCCGCACACTAGAATACCCACACACTAGACTACCCACACACTCACAGATACTAACACTCCTGCACATCAACTCGGTACTGGTACTCCCACGTTATTTTTAACTGGTTATTGATATTCGTTATTCATTGTGTTTTTATTCCTTGTGTCACTATTTCTATTTGGATCTTTTTTGTCTTTTTTTATCTTCAACTCTGCATTGTTGGAAAAGTGTTAGTCTTCTCCTGTTGTTAGTCTTCTCCTGTTGTTAGTCTTCTCCTGTTGTTAGTCTTCTCCTGTTAGTCTTCTCCTGTTATTAGTCTTCTCCTGTTGTTAGTCTTCTCCTGTTGTTAGTCTTCTCCTGTTGTTAGTCTTCTCCTGTTGTTAGTCTTCTCCTGTTGTTAGTCTTCTCCTGTTGTTAGTCTTCTCCTGTTGTTACTCTTCTCCTGTTGTTAGTCTTCTCCTGTTGTTTGTCTTCTCTTGTTGTTAGTCTTCTCCTGCTGTTTACAGAGCATGTAGCAAGTAACATTTTATTTGATTTTAACACACACACACACACACACACACACACACACACACACACACACACACACACACACACACACACACACACACACACACACACACACACACACACACACACACACACTGTCTTGAGTGACTTATCCCTTTGTCAATGGAGGAGGAGCTGCTCTCTTTTAACACAATGATGACACCATATCTGTTTCAACAAGCATTATGTAGCATGATCTTGTTAACTTTATATTTTCATCAGCTTTGTATTTCTTATTTTACTCCGATTACGTTTCAATATGCACTGAGTGTGCAAAACATTAGGAACACCGTCATAATATTGAGTTGCACCCCCTTTAAATCAAAATCAAATCAAATCAAATGTATTTATATAGCCCTTCGTACATCAGCTGATATCTCAAAGTGCTGTACAGAAACCCAGCAGGTGTTGAAGCACGTTGGCTAGGAAAAACTCCCTAGAAAGGCCAAAACCTAGGAAGAAACCTAGAGAGGAACCAGGCTATGAGGGGTGGCCAGTCCTCTTCTGGCTGTGCCGGGTGGAGATTATATCAGAACATGGCCAAAATGTTCATAAATGACCAGCATGGTCAAATAATAGGTCTGGGACAGGTAGCACGTCCGGTGAACAGGTCAGAATTCCATAGCCGCAGGCAGAACAATTGAAACTGGAGCAGCAGCACGGCCAGGTGGACTGGGGACAGCAAGGAGTCATCATGCCAGGTAGCATTCAGAACAGCCTCAGTTCTCAAGGCTTAAAGATCCATCTTTAACTTGTTTCCTCCCCTTCGTCTGCACTGATGACGTCAATAAGGGATCATAGGTTTCTCCTGGATTCACCTGGTCAGTCTATGTCATGGAAAATACAGGTTTTCCTAATGTTTTGTGTATATTAGATTTATTTTCTCTCATTTGGTTCCACAGCTGTGTGTGTCTGTGTGTGTGTACTGTAAGTTCTACTCAGCGTGATCCCACTGGGTGTGTAGAGCTGCTACTGTAATCTACTGTAAGACACTGATATCTCTGAGAGGACTAGGGAATGCTTGCTCAGCACTAACATACACAGCTAAGGCCACAGAGTACAGGCACAGAGATTTAGAAAGGAAGTCACAGAATGGACTCATGCACGTACACACGCACACACACACACACGGAGAGAGTGTGTGTGTGTGAGAGCGAGAGAGAAAGAGAGACACACACATTTTCCTCTAAGACGGGGATTTTGGTGGGAAGTGAATGGATAGTTTCAGGTCAAAAGTAGATTCTATTCAGGGTGCTGTGTCAGCAGAAACAGCAGTGTGTGTGTGTGTGTGTGTGTGTGTGTGTGTGTGTGTGTGTGTGTGTGTGTGTGTGTGTGTGTGTCTGTGTCTGTGTATCTGTCTCCTGTGTATCTGTTGTGGTAAAACCTTCTTTATCTGAATACTCTGATAACACTGAAAATGAAAAACATCACATTTGGTTCTCTGTTACGGTGCCTTAGGAAAGTATTCAGACCACTTGACTTTTTCCACATTTTGTCATGTCGCAGCCTTATTCTAAAATTGATTAAATAGTTTTCCCCCCTCATCAATCTACACACAATACCCCATAATGACAAAGCAAAAACAGGTTTAGACCTTTTTGCTAATTCAAAATAATAATAACAGTATTCAGACCCGTTACTCAGTACGTTGTTGATGCACCTTTGGCAGCGATTACAGCATCGAGTCTTCCTGGGTATGACACTATAAGCTTGGCACACCTGTATTTGGGGAGCTTCTCCCATTCCTCTCTGCAGATCCTCTCAATCTCTGTCAGGTTGGATGGGGAGCATCGCTGCACAGCTATTTTCGGGTTCAAGTCCGGGCTCTGGCTGGGCCACTCAAGGACATTTAGAGACTTGTCACGAAGCCCCTCCTGCGCTGTCTTGGCTGTGTGCTAAGGGTCGTTGTCCTGTTGGAAGGTGAACCTTCACACCCGTTTGAGGTCCTGAGTGCTCTGGAGCAGGTTTTCATCAAGGATCTCTATGTACTTTGCTCCGTTCATCTTTGCCTCGATCCTGACTAGTCTCCCAGTACCTGCTGCTGAAAAACATACCCACAGCATGATGCTGCCACCACCATGCTTCACCGTATAGATGGTGTCAAGTTTCCTACAGATGTGATTCTTGGCATTCAGGCCAAAGAGTTGAATCTTGGTTTCATCAGACCAGAGAATCTTGTTTCTCATGGTCTGAGAGTCCTTTAGGTGCCTTTTGGCAATCTCCAAGCAGGCTGTCATGTGCCTTTTACTGAGGAGTGGCTTCCGTCTGGCCACTCTACCATAAAGACCTGATTGGTGGAGTGCTGCAGAGATAGTTGTCCTGGAAGATTTTCCCAGCTCCGCAGAGCAACTCTAGAGCTCTGTCAGAGTGACCATCGGGTTCTTGGTCACCTCCCTGACCAAGGACCTTCTCCCCCGATTGCTCAGTTTGGCCGGGCGGCCAGCTCTAGGAAGAGTCTTGGTGGTTCCAAACTTCTTCCATTCAAGATTGATGGAGGCCACTGTGTTCTTGGGGACCGTCAATGCTGCAGAAATGTTTTGGTACCCTTCCCCAGATCTGTGCCTCGACACAATCTTCTCTCAGAGCTCTATGGACAATTCCTTTGACCTCATGGCTTGGTTTTTGCTCTGACAAGCACTGTCAACTGTGGGACCTTATATAGACAGGTGTGGGCCTTTCCAAATCATGTCTAATCAATTGAATTTACACCAATCAAGTTGTAGAAACATCTCAAGGATGATCAATGGAAACAGGATGCACCTGAGCTCAATATTGAGTCTCATAGCAAAGGGTGTGAATACTTATGTAGGGAGGTATTTCTGTTTTTTATTTTTAATACATTTGCAAAAATATCTAAAACCCTGTTTTTTTTCTTCATCATTATGGGTTATTCTGTGTAGATTCCTGAGATTTGTATTTACAGTGTTTATCCATTTTAGAATAAGGCTGTAACGTAACAACGTGCAAAAGGTCAAGGGGTCTGAATACTTTCCGAAGGTACTGTATGTAATACTCTACAGTAAAGAGCATATATAATGCACATTACATGTCACATCTATTAATATGAAATACCTACCAAAATGTACGCCTTAGTCTCTACTGTATGAGAAACATGACGTGAGAAGGCTACCAGTTAGGTAAGGAGTTGTGGTGTAATCATTTGTGTTTGAGTAACCCTGTAATATCTGGTGTCTGTGTCATTGGGTTTTATTCAGTAACCCTGTAATATCTGGTGTCTGTGTTATTGGGTTTTATTCAGTATCCCTGTAATATCTGGTGTCTGTGTCGTTGGGTTTTATTCAGTAACCCTGTAATATCTGGTGTCTGTGTTGTTGGGTTTTATTCAGTAACCCTGTAATATCTGGTGTCTGTGTCGTTGGGTTTTATTCAGTAACCCTGTAATATCTGGTGTCTGTGTCTGTGTTGGGTTTTATTCAGTAACCCTGTAATATCTGGTGTCTGTGTCGTTGGGTTTTATTCAGTAACCCTGTAATATTGTTGGGTTTTATTCAGGTGTCTGTGTCTGTGTTGTTGGGTTTTATTCAGTAACCCTGTAATATCTGGTGTCTGTGTCGTTGGGTTTTATTCAGTAACCCTGTAATATCTGGTGTCTGTGTTGTTGGGTTTTATTCAGTAACCCTGTAATATCTGGTGTCTGTGTCATCTGGTGTTGGGTTTTATTCAGTAACCCTGTAATATCTGGTGTCTGTGTCGTTGGGTTTTATTCAGTAACCCTGTAATATCTGGTGTCTGTGTCGTTGGGTTTTATTCAGTAACCCTGTAATATCTGGTGTCTGTGTTTTATTCAGTAACCCTGTAATGGGTTTTATTCAGTAACCCTGTAATATCTGGTGTCTGTGTCGTTGGGTTTTATTCAGTAACCCTGTAATATCTGTGTGTCTGTGTCGTTGGGTTTTATTCAGTAACCCCCTGTAATATCTGGTGTCTGTGTCGTTGGGTTTTATTCAGTAACCCTGTAATATCTGGTGTCTGTGTCATTGGGTTTTATTCAGTAACCCTGTAATATCTGGTGTCTGTGTTATTGGGTTTTATTCAGTATCCCTGTAATATCTGGTGTCTGTGTCGTTGGGTTTTATTCAGTAACCCTGTAATATCTGGTGTCTGTGTTGTTGGGTTTTATTCAGTAACCCTGTAATATCTGGTGTCTGTGTCGTTGGGTTTTATTCAGTAACCCTGTAATATCTGGTGTCTGTGTCGTTGGGTTTTATTCAGTAACCCTGTAATATCTGGTGTCTGTGTCGTTGGGTTTTATTCAGTAACCCTGTAATATCTGGTGTCTGTGTCGTTGGGTTTTATTCAGTAACCCAGTAATATCTGGTGTCTGTGTCGTTGGGTTTTATTCAGTAACCCTGTAATATCTGGTGTCTGTGTCGTTGGGTTTTATTCAGTAACCCTGTAATATCTGGTGTCTGTGTCGTTGGGTTTTATTCAGTAACCCTGTAATATCTGGTGTCTGTGTCGTTGGGTTTTATTCAGTATCCCTGTAATATCTGGTGTCTGTGTCGTTGGGTTTTATTCAGTATCCCTGTAATATCTGGTGTCTGTGTCGTTGGGTTTTATTCAGTAACCCTATGATATTTGTTCTAGGTATAAAAAAAAAAAATAAGTTTCTGAATTAAACAGGAATATTTATCAACCAATGATGCTGAAGAGATGTTAGTTGAAATATGTAAAAATGTTAGAGAATTATCTGTCTTCTCTCTGTCTCTCTCTGTCTTCTCTCTCCCTGTCTTCTCTCTCTCTCTCTCTCTCTCTTTGTTACAGGAATTCAATTGCTCTGTTTTAACACCTAATTAAAATTAAACACTCTGTCAATTCATAAGGATTTGTAAGACCCTTATTCTATAATAATGGACAGAGCCCAGTCTTAAAGTCAATCAGCAGAGTTTATTCACGAGAGTACTGAACACGATACAGGTTACCACAGGTTATAAACTGAAAATGACGTCATTAGTTCCAGTACCAACCCGTCTCTTCTCCCACCCTGGTACAAAGGCAGTATCTCAAGCCTTCCCACATCGTCTCCCTACCAATTTAATATAATTTATGAGCCAAGGTCTTCTTGTGTAGATAAGCATTCTAGCCAGTCTGAAGATTTAGTTCATTCATTTCTACCAAGGAACAGACCGTCATTGTTCTAATCCTTGATTATATTTACACACATTATATTCAGTACTAGGATTAAGAAAGAAAATTCATACATAAACAGTAACATAATAGTATTCTGATTAGTACATATACAGTAACATAATAGTATTCTGATTAGTACATCCTGATTGAAATGTATACATAATTAGTCATTATTGATAAAAAATTCCCTTAACACTCTCTCTCTCTCCTCTCTCTCTCTCTCCTCTCTCTCTCTCTCTGTCTTCTCTCTCTCTTATCTCGCTCTCTCTGTCTTCTCTCTCTCTCTTACTCTGGAGTTTGTTCTTCACTGGTTGCCCTTTTGTTGCGGCATCAGGTCACAAATCTTGCTGCTGTGATGGCACACTGTGGTATTTCACCCAGTAGATATGGGAGTTTATCAAAATTGGATTTGTTTTCGAATTCTTTGTGGGTCTGTGTAATCTGAGGGAAGTATGTGTCTCTAATATGGTCATCTCTCGCTTGCTTGCTCTTTCACTCTCTCTCTCGCTCTCTCTGTGTCTCTCCCTCCCCCTTCTCTCTCTCCCTACCCCCTTCTCTCTCTCCCTACCCACCTTCTCTCTTCCTCTCTCTCTCTCTCTCTCTCTCTCTCTTTCTACATCTAAGACTTCAAGGATGTGTAATTTAAAGATCTATTAATCTAATATTTATAAATATTTGAAGTCGCCTAATAAATGATCTTACCTATTTAGAACTACATCCATTCTCAGAGTACTTCATGCTTTCTCATCCCAAACAAGCCATGTCTTTACTACACTGCCTTTTACATACAAACTGTTTCCCCCTTATAGTGTACAACTCCTTTCTTTTCAAGTGGCTTTGAACAGGGTTTCATTACACAGGAAATAAAGTTGATTTCAGAGAGGCAGACAGGAGTGTCTAATCGATCAGAGAGCCATACATATTTTGTGAGAGCACACTCTCTTCCATCCTTGTGATCTATACTGTTACTGATGCCTGAGTACAATGCCATGTTTGGTTCTAGAGTGAGCAAAGTCTTGATTTCAGATCAATAATGCTGAGTGGCTGGTCCATATTATATGTTATTAATGTACGTCCCTGAATGGACAAATTACAGTGAATGAGACCCATCACACTACATCCTAAAATTTCTATCAAGTGTTGTGACATTTGCCTTTAAGATGCTTCGTATTTCTTGAGCAAAGTTGATTTGTATGGGGGGACAGTGAATGAGCAGTGGGAGGATGGGGGGGGGACTATGGGGGGGACTATGGGGAGATGAAGAGGTCTGAGAGAACACACCACCTTACACAACTCCTGTGTGTGTTTGTGCATGACAGGGAGGGAGCCAGCGTGCTCTGCAGCCAGCCAGGCAGGGTGACGAGGTATCAGTGATTTAGGAAGAGGACAAGAGCACCACAGTAGAATCCCCTGACTAACCATCCCTCAACCTGTCAAATAGAAATATACTGTACCTCCATCCATCAAACAGAGAGGGCAGGTGGAGAAAGAGAGAGTGACAATATACAGAGAGAGAGAGAGAGAGAATATACAGAGTGAGAATAAGAGAGAGAGAGTGAGAATATACAGAGAGACAGAGACAGAGAATGAGAATATACAGAGAGAGAGTGAGAATATACAGAGAGAGAGAGTGAGAATATACAGAGAGAGTGACAATATACAGAGAGAGAGAGAGAGAGAATATACAGAGTGAGAATATACAGAGAGAGAAAGTGAGAATATACAGAGAGAGAAAGTGAGAATATACAGAGAGAGAGAGAACAGAGAGAGAGTGAGAATATACAGAGAGAGTGAGAATATACAGAGAGAGTGACAATATACAGAGAGAGAGAAGAGAGAGAGAGTGAGTGAGAATATACAGAGTGAGAATATACAGAGAGAGAAAGTGAGAATATACAGAGAGAGAAAGTGAGAATATACAGAGAGAGAGAGAACAGAGAGAGAGTGAGAATATACAGAGAGACAGAGACAGAGAATGAGAATATACAGAGAGAGAGAGAGAGTGAGAATATACAGAGAGAGAGAGAAAGAGTGAGAATATACAGAGAGAGAGAGTGAGAATATACAGAGAGAGAGAGAGAGAACAGAGAGAGAGAGAGAGTGAATATACAGAGAGAGAGAGTGAGAATATACAGAGAGAGAGAGAGAGAGTGAGAATATACAGAGAGAGAGAGAGAGAGTGAGAATATACAGAGAGAGAGTGAGAATATACAGAGAGAGAGAGAGAATATACAGAGAGAGAGAGTGAGAATATACAGAGAGAGAGAGAGAGAATATACAGAGAGAGAGAGAGTGAGAATATACAGAGAGAGAGAGAGAGTGAGAATATACAGAGAGAGAGAGAGAGAATATACAGAGAGAGAGAGAGAGAGTGAGAATATACAGAGAGAGAGTGAGAATATACAGAGAGAGAGAGAGTGAGAATATACAGAGAGAGAGAGTGAGAATAGAATATACAGAGAGAGTGAGAATATACAGAGAGAGAGAGTGAGAATATACAGAGAGAGAGAGAGAGTGAGAATATACAGAGAGAGAGAGAGTGAGAATATACAGAGAGAGAGAGAGTGAGAATATACAGAGAGAGAGAGAGAGAGTGAGAGAATATACAGAGAGAGAGAGAGAGTGAGAATATACAGAGAGAGAGAGAGAGTGAGAATATAGAGAGAGAGAGAGTGAGTGAGAATATACAGAGAGAGAAAGAGTGAGAATATACAGAGAGAGAGGGTGAGAATATACAGAGGGAGAGAGAGAGAACAGAGAGAGAGAGAGAGTGAATATACAGAGAGAGAGGGTGAGAATATACAGAGAGAGAGAAAGAGAGTGAGAATATACAGAGAGAGAGTGAGAATATACAGAGAGAGAGTGAGAATATACAGAGAGAGAGAGTGAGAATATACAGAGAGAGAGAGAGAGAGAATATACAGAGAGAGAGAGAGTGAGAATATACAGAGAGAGAGAGAGAATATACAGAGAGAGAGAGAGTGAGAATATACAGAGAGAGAGAGAGAGTGAGAATATACAGAGTGAGAATATACAGAGAGAGAAAGTGAGAATATACAGAGAGAGAAAGTGAGAATATACAGAGAGAGAGAGAACAGAGAGAGAGTGAGAATATACAGAGAGAAAGAGACAGAGAATGAGAATATACAGAGAGAGAGTGAGAATATACAGAGAGAGAGAGTGAGAATATACAGAGAGACAGAGACAGAGAATGAGAATATACAGAGAGAGAGTGAGAATATACAGAGAGAGAGAGTGAGAATATACAGAGAGAGAGAGAGTGACAATATACAGAGAGAGAGAGAGACAGAGAAGTGATACAGAGAGAGAGAGAGAGAATATACAGAGAGAGAGAGAGTGAGAATATACAGAGAGAGAGAGAGTGAGAATATACAGAGAGAGAGAGAGAGTGAGAATATACAGAGAGAGAGAGAGTGAGAATATACAGAGAGAGAGAGAGAGTGAGAATATACAGAGAGAGAGTGAGAATATACAGAGAGAGAGAGAGAGTGAGAATATACAGAGAGAGAGAGAGTGAGAATATACAGAGAGAGAGAGAGAATATACAGAGAGAGAGAGAGAGAGAGAATATACAGAGAGAGAGAGAGAGAGAGAGAGAGAATATACAGAGAGAGAGTGAGAATATACAGAGAGAGAGAGAGAATATACAGAGAGAGAGAGAGAGTGAGAATATACAGAGAGAGAGAGTGAGAATATACAGAGAGAGAGAGAGAGTGAGAATATACAGAGAGAGAGTGAGAATATACAGAGAGAGAGAGAGAGAGAATATACAGAGAGAGAGAGAGAATATACAGAGAGAGAGAGTGAGAATATACAGAGAGAGAGAGTGAGAATATACAGAGAGAGAGAGAGAGTGAGAATATACAGAGAGAGAGAGAGAATATATACAGAGAGAGAGAGTGAGAATATACAGAGAGAGAGAGTGAATATACAGAGAGAGAGTGAGAATATACAGAGAGAGAGTGAGAATATACAGAGAGAGAGAGTGAGAATATACAGAGAGAGAGTGAGAATATACAGAGAGAGAGAGAGAATATACAGAGAGAGAGTGAGAATATACAGAGAGAGAGAAGTGAGAATATACAGAGAGAGAGAGAGAGAGAGAAGAATATACAGAGAGACAGAGAATATAATAGAGAGAGAGAAGTGATACAGAGAGAGAGAGTGAGAATATACAGAGAGAGAGAGAGAGAGAGTGAGAATATACAGAGAGATACAGAGAGAGAGTGAGAATATACAGAGAGAGAGAGAGAGTGAGAATATACAGAGAGAGAGAGTGAGAATATACAGAGAGTGAGAATATACAGAGAGACAGAGAGAGAGTGAGAATATACAGAGAGAGAGAGAGTGAGAATATACAGAGAGAGAGAGAGTGAGAATATACAGAGAGAGAGAGAGAGTGAGAATATACAGAGAGAGAGAAGAGTGAGAATATACAGAGAGAGAGAGAGAATATATAGAGATATAGAGAGTGAGAAGAATATACAGAGAGAGTGAGAATATACAGAGAGAGAGAGAGAGTGAGAATATACAGAGAGAGAGAGAGTGAGAATATACAGAGAGAGAGAGAGAGAGTGAGAATATACAGAGAGAGAGAGAGAGTGAGAATATACAGAGAGAGATAGAGAGAGAGAGAGAGTGAGAATATACAGAGAGAGAGAGAGAGATGAGAAGATAGAGAGAGAGAGAGAGAGTGAGAATATACAGAGAGAGAGAGGAGAATATACAGAGAGAGAGAGAGTGAGAATATACAGAGAGAGAGAGAGAATATACAAGAGACAGAGAATGAGAATATACAGAGAGAGAGTGAGAATATACAGAGAGAGAGAGTGAGAATATACAGAGAGAGAGAGAGAGTGAGTGAGAATATACAGAGTGAGAATATACAGAGAGAGAAAGTGAGAATATACAGAGAGAGAAAGTGAGAATATACAGAGAGAGAACAGAGAGAGAGTGAGAATATACAGAGAGAGTGACAATATACAGAGAGAGAGAATATACAGAGAGAGAGAACAGAGAGAGAGTGAGTGAGAATATACAGAGTGAGAATATACAGAGAGAGAGAGTGAGAATATACAGAGAGAGAGAGTGAGAATATA
>NC_056447.1:32931670-32951670 GCF_018296145.1 Oncorhynchus tshawytscha | reverse complement strand
GAGAGAATATACAGAGACAGAAAGAGAGAGAGAGAATATACAGAGACAGCTGGATTATCTTGATAATGTGTTATGGGGTCAGGCCGTGGTGCTGGTATTGGAACGTCAGATCTGTGGACGTGTAAACCCTCTCATATCTGTATCAGTGTTGAGGGATGCCGTGTGTGTGTGTGTGTGTGTGTGTGTGTGTGTGTGTGTGTGTGTGTGTGTGTGTGTCAGATATCCCTGCCTCCTGTTAGTTGTATATTTTAAATGATTTAAAGCAGAGGAGGGTTGACGGACGTTCGCTTTTCAAATGTGATTTAATGTCAATCAAAATATATGATATCAACATGTCAACAGCTTCCCATGCTGGGGAGGGAGGGCCCCACTCAATACTGGTGTGTGGAGGGGGGGTCTGTCTGTCTCTGCGTCCTGACCTCCTACTGTGTGACAGTATAGGCAGCACAGCTTGATCATCAGCAGCTGACAGCTCAGGAACATGATCTGATGCTACATAATATCACCCCATTGATTGATGATGATCAAGATGAGTCCTAGCACTTCGTGCATACATTAATGTGAACCAAGATTGGAATCTGTACCCATCATTGAAATATGTGCCCATATCATATAGAGCATCCAAATGATCAACACTAAATTATATAGAAACAACCATCTCATCCTCTATCTCTTACTCTCTGACTTCATTTCAAAGTCCCGGATAGGACGGAAGTTTTCCTGTTCAGGATCAAGCCCATCATATTTGTTACTGTGTGTGCGTGTGTATGTGTGTAGGTGTTTGTGTGCATCCGTGTGTGTGTCCATGAAGGAGAGACCTAATCTTGTCTTGCTATCATTTCCTGAATGACCTCTGCTCTCACTGTTTGATGGATGTGATTCTGCTCATAGACGTAAATTTTCCTGACCAAGTAAAAAAAATCTTCACTCACAAGGCCATATTATTGAAAGGTTAATTTTATGAAACAGCAACAAATGGGGAGGGAGAAAGAGAGAGATAGAGAGTGGGAAAGAGAGAGAGAGATAGAGAGTGGGAAAGAGAGAGAGATAGAGAGTGGGAAAGAGAGAGAGAGAAAGAGTGGGAGAGAGAAAGAGAGATAGAGAGATGGGAAAGAGAGAGAGAGAGGGAAAAGAGAGAGAGAGTGGGGAAAGAGAGAGATAGAGTGGGGAAAAGAGAGAGAGATAGAGAGAGGGAAAGAGAGAGATAGAGAGTGGAAAGAGAGAGAGATAGAGAGTGGGAAAGAGAGAGATAGAGTGGGAGGGAAAGAGAGATAGAGATAGAGAGTGGGAAAGAAAGAGAGAGAGAGTGGAAAGAGAGAGAGATAGAGTGGGAAAGAGAGATAGAGAGGGAAAGAGAGAGATAGAAGAGAGATAGAGAGTGGGAAAGAGAGATAGAGAGTGGGAAAAAGAGAGATAGAGAGTGGGAAAGAGAGAGATAGAGAGTGGGAAAGAGAGAGATAGAGAGTGGGAAAGAGAGAGAGAGAGAGAGAGAGAGAGTGGGAAAGAGAGAGATAGAGAGTGGGAAAGAGAGAGGAGAGAGAGAGGAGAGAGAGAGAGATAGAGAGTGGGAAAGAGAGAGATAGAGAGTGGGAAAGAGAGATAGAGAGGGAAAGAGAGATATAGAGAGAGGGGAGAGAGAGCTAGAGTGGGAAAGAGAGAGAAAGAGTGGGGGAAGAGAGAGAGATAGAGAGTGGGAAAGAGAGAGATAGAGAGTGGGAAAGAGAGAGAGAGAGAGTGGGAAAGAGAGAGATAGAGAGTGGGAAAGAGAGAGAGCTAAGAGAGTGGGAAAGAGAGAGAGATAGAGAGTGGGAAGAGAGATAGAGAGTGGGAAAGAGAGAGAGAGAGTGGGAAAGAGAGAGATAGAGAGTGGGAAAGAGAGAGATAGAGAGTGGGAAAAAGAGAGATAGAGAGTGAAAGAGAGAGAGATAGAGAGTGGGAAAGAGAGAGATAGAGTGGGAAAGAGAGAGAGAGAAAGAGAGAGATAGAGAGTGGGAAAAGAGAGAGATAGAGTGGGAAAGAGAGATAGAAAGAGAGATAGAGAGGGAAAGAGAGAGAGATAGAGAGTGGGGAAAAGAGAGAGATAGAAGAGAGTGGGAAAAAGAGAGATAGAGAGTGGGAAAGAGAGAGATAGAGAGTGGGAAAGAGAGAGAGAAAGAGAGAGATAGAGAGTGGAAAAGAGAGAGAGAGAGAGTGGGAAAGAGAGAGAGAGAGAAAGAGAGTGGGAAAGAGAGATAGAGAGTGGGAAAGAGAGAGATAGAAAGAGAGAGAGAGTGGGGAAGAGAGAGAGAAAGAGAGAGAGAGATAGAGAGTGGGAAAGAGAGAGAGAGAGTGGGAAAGAGAGAGAGATAGAGTGGAAAGAGAGAGAGATAGAGAGTGGGAAAGAGAGTGATAGAGAGAGAGAGATAGAGAGTGGGAAAGAGAGAGATAGAGAGAGAGAAGAGAGAGTGGGGAAAGAGAGATAGAGAGTGGGAAAGAGAGAGATAGAGAGTGGGAAAAGAGAGAGAAAGAGATAGAGAGGGAAAGAGTGGGAAAGAGAGAGAAAGAGAGTGGGAAAGAGAGAGATAGGGAAAGAGAGAGAGAATGGGAAGAGAGAGGGAAAGAGAGATAGAGAGGGAAAGAGAGAGATAGAGAGGGAAGAGAGAGAGATAGAGAGTGGGAAAGAGAGAGAGATAGAGAGTGGGAAAGAGAGAGAGAGAGAGTGGGAAAGAGAGATAGAGAGGGAAAGAGAGAAAGAGAGATAGAGAGTGGGAAGAGAGAGAGAGAGAGAGTGGGAAAAGAGAGAGAGAGAGTGGGAAAGAGAGAGAGAGAGAGAGTGGGAAAGAGAGAGATAGAGAGTGGGAAAGAGAGAGAGATAGAGTGGGAAAGAGAGAGAGAAGAGAGAGAAGAGAAGAGAGAGAGAGTGGGAAAGAGAGAAGAGAGAGAGTGGGGAAAGAGAGAGATAGAGAGTGGGAGAGAAGAGAGAGAGAGAGAGATAGAGTGGGAAAGAGAGAAAGAGTGGGAAAGAGAGAGATAGAGAGTGGGAAAAGAGAGATAGAGAGTGGGAAAAAGAGAGAGATAGAGTGGGGAAAGAGAGAGAGAGAGAGTGGGAAAGAGAGAGAGATAGAGAGTGGGAAGAGAGAGAGATAGAGAGTGGGAAAGAGAGAGTGGGAGAGAGAGATAGGGAAAGAGAAAGAGAGAGAGTGGGAAAGAGAGAGAGAGAGTGGGGAAAGAGAGAGAGTGGGAGAGAGAGAAAGAGAGAGAGAGATAGAGTGGGAAAGAGAGAGAGATAGAGAGGGGAAAAGAGAGAGATAGAGTGGGAAAGAGAGAGAAAAGAGATAGAGAGTGGGAGAGAGAGAGATAGAGAGGGAAAGAGAGAGAGAGAGTGGGAAAGAGAGAGATAGAGAGAGAGAGAGTGGGAAAGAGAGAGATAGAGGGAAAAGAGAGAGAGAGAGGGAAAGAGGAAAGAGAGAGATAGAGAGAGGGAAAGAGAGAGATAGAGGGGAAGAAAGAGAAAGAAGAGAGAGATAGAGAGTGGGAAAGAGAGAGATAGAGAGTGGGAAAGAGAGAGGAAGAGAGAGAGAGGGAAAGAGAGAGAGAGATAGAGAGTGGGAAAGAGAGAGAGAGAGAGAGAGGAGAAAGAAAGAGAGATAGAGAGTGGGAAAGAGAGAGAGAGAGAGTGGGAAAGAGAGAGAGAAAGAGAGATAGAGAGTGGGAAAGAGAGAGATAGAGAGTGGGAAAGAGAGAGAGAAAGAGAGAGAGAGAGGGGAAGAGAGAGAAAGAAAGAGAGATAGAGAGTGGGAAAGAGAGAGAGATAGGGAAAGAGAGAGAGAGGGAAAAGAGAGATAGAGAGATGGAAAAGAGAGAGAGAGAGTGGGAAAGAGAGAGAGAGAGAAAGAGAGGGAAAGAGAGAGAGAGAGGGAAAGAGAGAGAAAGAGAGGGAGAAAGAGAGATAGAGAGTGGGAAAGAGAGAGAGAGAGTGGGAAAGAGAGAGAGAGAGAGAGAGGAAAGAGAGATAGAGAGGGGAGAGAGATAGAGAGTGGGAAAGAGAGAGAGATAGAGAGTGGGAAAGAGAGAGATAGAGTGGGAAAAGAGATAGAGAGTGGGAAAGAGAGAGAGATAGAGTGGGAAGAGAGAGAGATAGAGAGTGGGAAAGAGAGAGAGATAGATTGGGAAAGAGAGAGATAGAGAGTGGGAAAGAGAGATAGAGAGAGTGGAAAGAGAGAGAGATAGAGAGTGAAAGAAGAGAGAGGGAAAGAGAGAGAGAAAGAGAGGAAAGAGAGATAGAGAGGAAAGAGAGAATAGATAGAAAAGAGAGAGAGAAAGAGAGAGAGAAAAAGAGAGAGATAGAGAGGGAAAGAGAGAGATAGAGAGTGGGAAAGATAGAGAGAAAGAGAGATAGAGAGTGGGAAAGGGAAAGAGAGAGAGATAGAGAGTGGGAAAGAGAGAGAGAGAGAGAGATAGAGGGAAAAGAAAGAGAGATAGAGAGGGGAAAGAGAGAGATAGAGAGGGGAGAAAGAGAGAGAGAGAGTGGGAAAGAGAGAGAGATAGAGAGTGGGAAAGAGAGAGAGAGAATAGGGAAAGAGAGATGGAAAAGAGAGAGAGAGATAGAGGTGGGAAAGAAAGAGAGAGAGAGGGGAAAGAGAAGAGAAGATAGAGAGGGAAAGAGAAGAGATAGAGAGTGGGAAAGAGAGAGAGATAGAGTGGGAAAGAGAGAGAGAGAGTGGAAAGAGAGAGAGAGAGTGGGAAAGAGAGAGAGAGATAGAGTGGGAAGAGAGAGAGATAGAGAGTGAGAAAGAGAGAGAGATAGAGTGAGAAAGAGAGGAGAAAGAGAGAGAGAGTGGGAAAGAGAGAGATAGAGAGTGGGAAAGAGAGAGAGAGATAGAGAGGGAAAGAGAGAGAGAGAGAGGGAAAGAGAGAGAGATAGAGAGTGGGAAAGAGAGAGAGATAGAGGGGAAAGAGAGAGATAGAGAGGGAAAGAGAGAGATAGAGAGTGGGAAAAGAGAGATAGAGAGAGGGGAGAGAGAGAGAGATAGAGATAGAAAGAGAGAGATAGAGAGTGGGAAAGAGAGAGAGAAAGAGAAAGAGAGTGGGAAAGAGAGAGAGAGAAGAGAGAGAGAGATAGAGAGTGGGAAAGAGAGAGAGAGTAAGGGAGAAGGGAGAGAGAGAGAGTGGAAAAGAGAGAGAGATAGAGAGTCGGGAAGAGAGATAGAGAGTGGGAAAGAGAGAGATAGAGAGTGGGAAAGAGAGAGAGATAGAGTGGGAAAGAGAGAGAGGAAAGAGAGGGAAAGAGAGAGATAGAGAGGGGAAAGAGAGAGAGAGAGTGGGAAAGAGAGAGATAGAGAGTGGGAAAGAGAGAGAGATAGAGAGTGGGAGAGAGATAGAGAGGGAAAAGAGAGATAGAGGAAGAGGAAAGAGAGAGATAGAGAGTGGGAAAGAGAGAGAGAGAGTGGGAAAGAGAGAGAGATAGAGAGAAAAGAGAGAGAGAGTGGGAAAGAGAGAAAGAGAGATAGAGAGGGAGAGAGAGAGAGAGAGTGGGAAAAAGAGAGAGAGTGGGAAAGAGAGAGGATAGAGAGTGGGAAGAGAGATAGAGTGGGAAAGAAGAGAGATAGAGTGGGAAAGAGAGAGATAGAGAGTGGAAAGAGAGATAGAGAGTGGGAAAGAGAGAGAGATAGAGAGTGGGAAAGAGAGATAGAGAGTGGGAAAGAGAGATATAGAGAGTGGAAAAGAGAGAGAGAGAGAAAGAGAGTGGGAAAGAGAGATAGAGAGTGGGAAAGAGAGAGATAGAGTGGGAAAGAGAGAGATAGAAAGAGAGAGAGAGTGGGGAAGAGAGAGAGAGATAGAGAGTGGGAAAGAGAGATAGAGAGTGGGAAAGAGAGTGGGAGAGAGAGAGAGTGGGAAAGAGAGAGAGATAGAGAGTGGGAAAGAGAGAGATAGAGAGTGGGAAAGAGAGTGATAGAGAGAAAGAAAGAGAGAGATAGAGAGGGAAAGAGATAGAGAGTGAAAGAGAAGAGATAAAGAGAGAGGAAAGGAAAGAGAGAGATAGAGGGAAAGAGAGAGAGATAGAGAGTGGGAAAGAGAGAGAGAAAAAGAGTGGGAAAGAGAGATAGAGAGGGGAAAGAGAGAGAGAGAGATAGAGAGTGGGGAAAGAGAGAGATAGAGAGGGAAAGAGAAGAGAGAGAGGGAAAGAGAGAGATAGAGAGTGGGAAAAGAGAGAGATAGAGAAAGAGAGAGAGAGAGTGGAAGAGAGAGAGTGGGAAAGAGAGAGAGAGAGAGAGTGGAAAGAGAGAGATAGAAGTGGGAAAGAGAGAGAAAGTGGAAAGAGAGAGAGAGAGAGTGGGAAAAGAGAGAGAGAGAGTGAAAGAGAGAGATAGAGAGTGGGAAAGAGAGAGAGAGAGGAGATAGAGAGGGGAAAGAGAGAGATATAGAGTGGGAAAGAGAGAGAGATAGAGAGGGAAAGAGAGAGATAGAGAGTGGGAAAGAGAGAGAGAGAGAGAGATGGGAAAGAGAGAGAGAGAAGGAAAGAGAGAGAGAGAGAGTGGAAAAAGAGAGAGAGAAAGAGAGTGGGAAAGAGAGAGAGAGAGGGAAAGAGTGGGAAAGAGAGAGATGGGAAAGAGAGAGAGATAGAGAGGGAAAGAGAGAGATAGGGAGGGAAAGAGAGAGAGATAGAGAGTGGGAAAGAGAGAGGAGAGTGGAGGGAAAGAGAGAGAGAGAGAGTGGGGAGAGAGAGAGATGGGAAAAGAGAGAGAGAGTGGGAAAGAGATAGATAGGGGAGTGGGAGAGAGAGAGAGTGGGAAAGAGAAAGAGAGATAGAGAGGGGAAAGAGAGTGGAGAGATAGAGAGTGGGAAAGAGAGAGAGGTGGAGGTGGAGTGGGAAAGAGAGAGAGAGATAGAGATAAAGTGGATAAGAAAGAGATAGAGAGTGGGAAAGAGAGATAGTGGGAGGGAAAGAGAGAGAGATAGAGAGTGGGAAGAGAGAGAGAGAGGTGGGGAAAGAGAGAGATAGAGAGTGGAAAGAGGAAAGAGAGTGGGAAAGAGAGAGAGAGAGTGGGAAAGAGAGAGAGATAGAGTGGGAAAGAGAGATAGAAAGAGAGAGAGAGAGTGGGAAAGAGAGAGAGATAGAGAGTGGGAAAGAGAGAGAGATAGAGAGTGGGAGAGAAAGAGAGAGAGAGAAAGAAAGAGATAGAGAGTGGGAAAGAGAGAGAGAGATATAGAGAGGGAAAGAGAAAGAGAAGAGAGTGGGAAAGAGAGAGAGAGAGAGGGGAAAGAGAGAGAGATAGAGAGGAAAGAGAGAACATAGACCATTGTAAATACAACCCATATTTATGGGCTTATTTATTTTATCTTGTAAATTTACTAAAGAGAGAGAGATTGGGAAAGAGAGGGAGATATATAGGGGAAAGAGAGGGGGAGAAAGAGAGGGAGAGATGGATTTGGGAAAAAGAGAGGTGGGTTAAAGAAAGAGAGAGGGAAAGAGGGAAGGGGATATAGGGAGAGGGGAAAGACAGAGATAGAGAACATTTGTAATGTCTTTATTGTTTTGAAACTTCTGTATGTGGAGATAGGACTGGGAAATTTTTATTGTTTATTGCACTTTATATATTCACTTTATATATTATCTAGAGAGAGAGAAAGCTTTGAGAGAGAGTTAGCAAGATAGAGATGGGAAAGAGAGAGAAAGAGAGAGAGAGAGGGAAAGAGATAGAGATAGTGGGGAAAGAGAGAGAGAGAGAGTGGGAAAGAGAGAGAGATAGAGGGAAAGAGAGAGAGAGAGTGGGAAGAGAGAGAGATAAGAGTGGGAAAGAGAGAGATAGAGAGTGGGAAAGAGAGAGAGAGGGGGAAAGAAGAGAGAGAGAGAGATAGGAGTGGGAAAGAGAGAGAGATAGAGAGGGAAAGAGAGAGAGGAGAGAAAGAGAGAGAGAGGGAAAGAAGAGAGAGGGGAAAGAGAGAGAGAGATAGAGAGTGGGAAAGAGAGATAGAGAGGGAAAGAAATAGAAAGAGAGATAGAGAGGGGAAAGAGAGAGAGATAGAAAGAGAGATAGAGAGGGGAAAAGAGAGAGATAGAAAGAGAGATAGAGAGTGAAAAGAGAGAGATAGGGAGGGAAAGATAGAGAGAAAGAGGGATAGAGAGGAAAGAGAGAGAAAGAGAGATAGAGAGGGGAAAGAGAGAGAGAAGAGGGGGAGAGAGATAGAGAGTGGGAAAAGAGAGAGAGATAGAGGGGAAAGAGAGAGAGATAGAGAGTGGGAAAGAAGAGGAGATAGAGAGTGGGGAAAGAGAGGGATAGAAGGTGGGAAAGAGAGAGAGGGGAAGAGAGGGGAAGAGAGAGAGAGGAGAGTGGAAAGAGAGAGAGGGGGAAGAGAGAGAGGAGAGTGGGAAAGAGAGAGAGAGAGATGGGAAAGAGGGAGAGGTGGAGTGGGAAAGAGAGAGCTAAGGGAGGGAAAGAGAGGAGAGGGGAGATAGAGAGGGGGAAAAGAGAGGGAGAGGTGGAGGTGGAAAGAGAGGGAGAGGTGGAGAGGGAAAGGGAGAGGTGGAGGGAGGGAAAAGAGAGGGATAGGTGGAGTGGGAAAGAGAAAGGAGATAGGGTGGGAAAGAGAAAGAGAGGGAAGGGGAAAGAGAGGGAGAGAGTGGGGAAAGAGAGAGAGAGGTGGGAAAAGAGAGAGATAGAGAGATAGTGGAAAGAGAGGAGGAAAGAGAGAGAGGGAGAGTGGAAAAGAGAGAGAGATAGAGAGGGGAAAGAAAGAGAGAGAAAGAGGATGGGAGGGAGAAAGAGAGGGAAAGAGAGAGAGAGAGGGGGAAAGAGAGAGAGAGAGAGTGGGAAAGAGAGGGAGAAAGAGAGAGATAGAGAGGGTGGAAAAGAGAGAGAGATAGAGGGGAAAAAAGAGAGATGAGAGGTGGGAAGGGAAAGAGAGGAGATAGAGAGTGGGAAAGAGAGGGAGAGGGGGAAAGAGAGAGGAGAGTGGGAGAGGGAGAGAGAGGTGGAGTGGAAAGAGAGAGAGAGAAGGGAAAGAGAGAGATAGAGAGAAAAGAGAGAGAGAGGGAGGGAAAGGAAAGAGGGGGGGAAAGAGAGATAGAGTGGAGGGAGTGGGGAGAGAGAGATAGAGTGGGAAAGAGAGAGAGAGAAGGGGAAAGAGAGAGATAGAGGTGGGAGGGAGAGATAGAGAGTGGGAAAGTGGAGAGATAGAGAAAGGGAAGAGTGGAAAGAGAGATAGAGGTGGGAAAGAGAGAGAGAGAGCGGGAAAGAGAGAGAGAGGTGGAGGGAGAGAGGGAGAGATAGGGGGAAAGAGAGGGAGAGGTGGAGGGAAGAGGGAGAGGGGGAGGGGAAAGAGAGGGATAGTGGTGGAGGTGGGATTTGGGAAAGAGAGGGAGAGGTGGAGGAGGATTGGGAGAGAGGATAGAGAGTGGGAAAGAGAGAGAGATAGAGAGTGGAAAGAGAGAGAGAGAAGAGAGTGGGAAAAGAGAGAGAGATAGAGTGGGAAAGAGAGAGATGGAGGGAGAGAGAAAGAGGAGAGATAGAGAGTGGGAAAGAGAGAGAGATAGAGAGGGGAAAGAGAGAGAGATTGGAAAGAGAGGGAGAGGTGGGAAAGAGAGGGAGAGGTGGGAGGGGAAAGAGAGAGAGGTGGAGTGGGGAGAGAGGGAGAGGTGGAGGTGGAGTGGGGAAGAGGGAGAGGTGGAGGTCGGAAAGAGAGGAGAGGTGAGGTGGAGTGGGAAAGAGAGGGAGAGCTGGAGTCGGGAAAGAGAGGGAGAGATGGAGTCGAGGAAAAGAGAGGGAGGTGGAGGGAGAGAGGGGGAGGTGGATCGGAAGAGGGAGAGGTGGAAAGAGGGAGAGGTCAAAGTCGAGGAAAGGGGGTGTGGAGGTGGAGGGGAAAGAGAGAGGTGGAAGAGAGGTGGAGGAAAGAGAGGGAGAGGGGGAGGGGGAGGTGGGTCGAGGAAAGAGGGAGCGGTGGAGGGGAAAGAGAGGGAGAGGGGAAAGAGAGGAGAGGGAGTGGGAAAGAGGGAGAGGTGGAGTGGGAAGAGGTGGAGGGAGAGAGAGAGTGGAGGGAAAGAGGAGAGGAGGGAGCAGAGGGGAAAGAGAGAGCAGAGAGGTGGAGGGAAAGAGAGGGAGAGGGGGAGTGGGAAAGAGAGGGATAGGTGGAGGTGGAGTGGGAAAGAGAGGGATAGAGAGGGGAAAGAGGGAGAGGGGGAGGGGAAAGAGGAGAGGGGGAGGGAAAGAGAGGGAGATAGAGAGGGGAAAGAGAGGGAGAGGTGGAAAGAGAGAGAGAAAGAGAGGGAGTGGGAAAGAGAGAGAGGTGGAGGGAAAGAGAGAGGTGGAGGGGGCGAGAGAAGAGGAGGGAGGGGAAAAGAGAGAGATAGAGAGTGGAAAAGAGAGAGAGGGAGAGTGGGAGGGAAAGAGAGAGAGAGGTGGAGGGGAAAGAGGAGAGGTGGAGGAAAGAGGGAGAGGTTACAGAGGGATATAGAGAGGAGAGGGTGGAGTGGGAAAGAGAGGGAGAGGGAGGGGGAAAGAGAGGGAGAGGGAGGGGAAAGAGAGGGAGAGGTATTTAAGTGAGGGAGAGGTGGAGTGGGATAGAGGGGGAGATAGTGGGATATTTTGAGAGGGAGAGGGGAAAGAGAGGGAGAGGGGGAGGTGGAGTGGGAAAGAGAGGGAGAGGAGAGATGAGTGGAAAAAGAGGGAGAGGGGAGGTGGGAAAGAGAGAGAGGTGGAGTGGGAAGAGAGGGAGAGGAGGTGGAGGGAGAGGGAAGATGGAGGGAAAGAGAGGGAGAGGGAGAGTGGGAAAGAGAGGAGAGGGAGGGAGTGGGAAAGAGAGAGAGGTGGAGTGGGAAAGAGAGGGTGGAGGTGGAGTGGGAAGAGGGAGATAGAGGTGGGAAAAGAGATGGAGAGGTGGGAAAAGGGAGAGGTGGAGGGGAAAGAGAGGAGAGGGGGGAAAAGAGGGAGAGGTGGAGTGGGAAAGAGAGAGAGAGGAGAAAAAAGAGAGAGGAAAAAGAGAGAGAGAGTGGAAAGAGAGTGGGAAAGAGAGAGAGATAGGGGGTGGGAAAGAGAGAGATAGAGAGTGGGAAGAGAGAGAGATAGGGAGTGGGAAAGAGAGAGATAGAGAGGGGAAAGAGGAGGGAGAGAGTGGGAAAGAGAGAGAGATAGAGGGGAAAGAGAAAGAGAGATAGAGAGGGGAAAGAGAGAGATAGAGAAAGAGAGGAGAGGGGAAAGAGAGGGGATAGAGAGGGAAAGAGAGAGATAGAGAGTGGGAAAGAGAGGAGAGAGAGGGGAAAGAGAGAGTGGAAAAGAGAGAGAGATAGAGAGTGGGAAAGAGAGGGAGATAGAGAGGGGAGAGGGAGAGAAAGAGAGGGAAAGAGAGGGAAAGGAGGATGGATGGAAAAGAGGGAGACAGGTGGGTGGGAAAAAGGGAGAGGTGGAGGTGGAGGGAAAAAGGGAGAGACAGAGTGGGAAAGAGAGAGAGAGAGAGAGGGGAAAGAGAGAGAGAGGTGGAGTGGGAAAGAGAGATAGAGTGGGAAAGAGAGAGAGAAAGGAGAGAAAGAGAGAAGAGAGGGAGAGGATAGAGGGGAAAGAGAGAGAGAGGTGGGAAAGGGAAAGAGAGATAGAGAGTGGAGAAAGAGGGGGAAAAGAGAGATAGAGAGTGGGAAAGAGAGAGAGAGATAGAGGGAAGAGAGAGAAGAGAGGGGAAAGAGAGAGGGGGAAAAGAGAGGGAGAGAGGGAAAGAGAGAGAGAGTGGGAAGAGAGGGAGAGGGGGGAGTGGGAAAGAGGGAGAGGGGGAGTGGAAAGAGAGAGACAGAGAGGGGAAAGAGAGAGAGGAGAGGGGGAAAGAGAGGGAGAGATAGGGAGGAAAGAGAGAGATAGAGGGGGAAAAGAGAGGGAGAGAGGAAAGAGGGGAGAGAAAGAGAGGAGAGGGGGAGGGGAAAGAGAGGGAGAGGTGGAGTGGGAAAGAGGGAGAGAAAGAGAGGGAGAGATAGAGAGTGGGAAAGAGTGGAGGGGGAGTGGGAAAGAGAGAGAGAAAGAGGGAAAGAGAGGGAGAGGGGAGTGGGAAAGAGAGGGAGAGGAGGGAAAGAGAGGGAGAGGGGGAAAGAGAGAGAGGAGAGGGAGAGATGAGGTGGAGGTGGGGAGGGGGAAAGAGAGGGAGAGGTGGTGGGAAAGAGAGGGAGAGGTGGGGGGAAAGAGAGGGAGAGATAGAGTGGGAAAGAGAGAGAGAGGATGGAGGGAAAGAGAGGGAGAGAAAGAGGGGAGGGAGAGAGGGAGAGGTGGAGGTGGAGGGGAAAGAGAGGGAGATGGAGTGGAGTGGGAAAAGAGGGAGAGGGGAGGGTGGGAAAGAGAGGGAGAGAGTGGGAGGGGGAAAGAGAGAGAGATGGGAGGGGAAAGAGAGGTGGAGGAAAGAGAGGATAGAGGTGGAAAGAGTGGGAAAGAGAGGGGAGAGGTGGAGGAGAGTGGGAAAGAGGGAGAGGTGGATAGAGGGAAAGAGGGAGAGCTGGAGTGGGAAAGAGAGGGAGAGAGGGAAAGAGAGGGAGGTGGAGGGGAAAGAGAGTGGAAAGGAGGGGAGAGAGGGAGAGGTGGGAAAGAGAGGGAGAGGTGGAGTGGGAAAGAGAGGGAGAGGTGGAGGTGGGAGTGGGAAAGAGAGGTGGAGGGAAAGAGAGGTGGATGGGAAAGAGAGGGAGAGGGAGAGGTGGAGGGGAAAGAGAGGGAGAGAGGGAGTGGGAAAGAGATAGGGGGAGGGAAAGAGGGAGAGGGGGAGGGAAAGAGAGAGATGGGAGTGGGGAAAGAGAGTAGGGAGAGGTGGAGTGGGAAAGAGAGAGAGAGTTGGAGGGAAAGAGGGAGAGGGGACAGTAAGAGGGAGAGGGGACCAAAGGAGAATGGAGTGGGAAAAAGGTCCAGTCACCAGGAAACAAATACAAATGGGGAAAGACACTGCTGCCCTAGAGCAGGCACAAAAACTATAAAGAGAGGGAAGGGATCAGCAGACAGGTAACTTCCACAAAGAGAGAAGGTCTGAGTGGGAAGAAGGGAGAGGTGGATGCCATGGGAAAGAAACAGGGGAGTGGGAACAGAGTGGGAGAGGGGGATTGGGAAAAATACTTGAGGGGAGTCATAGAGATTGAGATGGTTGTGGGAGGAGAGGGGGTCCGCTCACCAACCAAGACTGGACAAAATGGGACAAACAGAAATTGAGACTGGGAAAGAGAGGGAAAATATCCTCCGGGGACAAGAGAGGGACCAAATAATGGTGCAGAGCAGAATTAGCCGAGAGGTGGACTAATTATCAAAACTAGAAAAGAGCTGTTAAATTTACAACCACCTAAAAGGAGGGAGATGGGACAAGAGATAACAGAGAGGACCTACAGAGAGAGGGAAGGGGAGTGGAGAAAGAGAGGGAAAGGAGCTAGTCCTGGAGCTCTGGGAAAACAGGGAAACAGTGGGAAAGAGAGGTGGAGTGGGAAGCAGAGAGGGAGAGGTGGGAAAGAGAGGGAGAGGTGGGAGGGAAACAAGGGGAAGATAACTAGAGAAAGAGAGGTTGGAAAGAGATTAACAACCTGGGCCTGACAGAGTAAATGGGTGGGGAAAGACCTATTTGGTGTTCCAAAGAGATCCAGTCACAGGGGCAGAATAGGGGACCACTAGTGACTGACCTGGCAAAAGAAGAGATGGAGCCTTGGGAAAGAGAGAGACAGGGATGGGAAAGAGAGGGGAGAAGAGAGTGGGAAAAGAGACATATGAGAGGGGAAAGAGAAGACATAAGAGTGGAACAGACCAGAAGTGGAGGTGGGAAACTGAAAGAGAACCTCAGTGGGAAAGAGGGAGCCTAGAGGTGGGTGAGAGAGGAGAGAGACAAAGAATTTGAGACAAATCCAATGGGAAAAGAGAGAGATAGAGACTGGGTGAAATTTGCAAAAATATCCTCCAAAGAGAAGTACAAGACCAAATAAGATGCAGAGATAGTAAGAGGGAGAGTGGGGGGAAGAACAGAAAAGAGATTTAGACAACCATATTTATGGGGAAATTTTATTTGTGGAGCCATTTCACCTACAAGAGATGAGACCTGGGAAAGAATAGAGAGATAGAGGGGTTTTTAGAGAGAGAGAAAGAGAGAGAGCAGTGGGAGGGAAAGAGAGGGGAGAGTGAGAAAGACAGAAAAGATATAGATAGAGGTGGAAAGAATTAACAAAAAGAGGTGAGGAAAGAGCAATGGGACAGGATACCAGAAGTACAATAAGAGGGGGAGGTGGGACTGAGAAAGATTGAGATAGTGGAGCCTTGAGAGAGAGAGACTCAGTGAAAGAGAGGAGAGGGAAAGAGAGAAAAGAGAGAAAGAGAGTGGGAAAGAGAGAGAAGAGAGGCTAGGAGAGCACAAAAGAGGGGGATAGTGAGCTGGGGAAAGAGAGCCCAGGGAGGGGAAAGAGAGAGATAGGGTGGAAAGATTAGAGAGATCCAGAGTGGGAAAAGAGAGAGATAGAGAGGGAAAAAGACCCAGAGACTGGGGAAATTAGAGTGAGGGAGAGGAGATTAGAGTTGGGAAAAGAGAGGAGATAGAGAGTGGGAAGAGAGAGAGGTGGAGTGGATGGGAAAGAGAGAGAGATAAGAGAGGGATCTTGAGAAAGAGAGATTAGTAGAGGGAAAGAGAAAGAGAGATAGGGATTGGGAAAGAGAGGAGAGGGGATTGGGAAAGGGAGAGAGTTTAAGAATTTTTGTTGGAAAGAGAGAGAGAAAGAGACCTCAGAGAGTGGGAAAGAGAGAGATAGAGAGTGGGAAAGAGAGAGAGATATGGAGAGAAAGAAATTAGAGAGAGAGTGGGAAAGAGAGAGATAGGAGGGAAAGAGAGAGAAAGAGAGGGGAAAGAGAGAGAGTGGGGAAAGAGAGATAGAGAGTGGAGGGAAAAGAGAGAGAGAGAGGGAAAGAGAGAGAGATAGAGTGGGAAAAGAGAGAGAGAGAGGGGAAAGAGAGATAGAGAGTGGGAAGGAGAGAGAGGGAGAGAGTGGGAAAGAGAGAGATAGAGAGTGGGAAAGAGAGGAGAGTGGGAAAGAGTGGGAGATGGGAGAGAGAGAGAGAAAGGGGGGAAAGAGAGAGAGAGAGTGGGAAAGAGAGAGAGAGGGAAAGTGGGGAGAGAGAGAGTGGGAAAGAGAGAGAGAGAGAGAGGTGGGAAAGAGGGAGAGGTGGGAAGAGGTGAGAGGGGAAAGAGAGGGAGAGTGGAAAGAGAGAGATAGAGAGTGGGAAAGAGAGAGAGATAGGAGAGGAAAGAGAGAGATAGAGAAAGAGGGAGAGAGAGAGTGGGAAAAGAGAGAGAGAGATGGGGAAGAGAGAGATAGAGAGTGGGAAAGAGAGAGAGAGAGAGGGGAAAGAGAGAGAGAGAGTGGGAAAGAGAGAGAGGGGGAGAGCGGGAGAGAGTGGGAAAGAGAGAGAGAGAGAGGGGAAAAGAGAGAGATAGAGAGTGGGAAAGAGAGAGAGATAGAGAGGGGAAGAGAGAGATAGAGTGGGAAAGAGAGAGATAGAGAGTGGAAAGAGAGAGAGATAGAGAGTGGGAAAGAGAGAGAGAGAGGGAAAGAGATAGAGAGGGAAAGAGAGAGAGATAGAGAGTGGGAAAGAGAGAGAGATAGAGGGAAAGAGAGAGAGAGATAGAGTGGGAAAGAGAGAGAGAGAGTGGGAAAGAGAGAGAGTGGGAAGAGAGGGAGAGAGATAGTGGGAAAGAGAGAGATAGAGTGGGAAAGAGAGAGAGATAGAGAGAGGGAAAGAGAGAGAGAAAGAGAGATAGTGGGGAAGAGAGAGAGAGAGTGGGAAAGAGAGAGAGAGATTTGGGAGATAGAGAGTGGGAAAAGAGAGAGAGTGGGAAAGAGAGAGAGATAGAGAGTGGGAAAGAGAGAGAGATAGAGAGTGGAAAGAGAGAGAGATAGAGATGGGAAAGAGAGAGATAGAGAGTGGGAAAGAGAGAGATAGAGGGGAGAAGAGATAGAGAGTGGGAAAGAGAGGGAGAGAAGAGAGAGATAGAGAGTGGGAAAGAGAGAGAGAAAGAGAGAGTGGAAGAGAGAGAGATAGAGAGTGGGAAAGAGAGAGATAGAGAGTGGGGAAAGAGAGAGAGAGTGGGAGAGTGGGAGAGAGAGAGATGGGAAAGAGAGAGATAGAGAGTGGGAAAAGAGAGATAGAGAGTGGGAAAGAGAGAGGAGATAGAGAGTGGGAAAGAGAGAGATAGAGAGTGGGAAAGAGAGAGAGATAGAGTGGAAAAGAGAGAGATAGAGAGTGGGAAAGAGAGAGAGAGAGGAAAGAGAGAGAGATAGAGAGGGAAAGAGAGAGAGATGAGAGTGGAAAAGAAAGAGAGATATAGAGAGGGAAAGGGAAAGAGAGAGATAGAGAGTGGGGAAAGAGAGAGATAGAGAGGAAAGAAAGAGAGAGAAGAGAGAGATAGAGAGTGGGAGAGAGAGATAGAGAGTGGGAAAGAGAGAGAGAGTGGGGAAAGAGAGAGGGAAAGAGAGAGAGATAGAGAGTGGGAAAGAGAGAGAGAGAGAGTGGGAAAGAGAGAGAGAGAGAGGGAAAGAGAGAGAGAGGGAGTGGGAAAAAGAGAGAGAGAAGAGAGGGAGAGTGGAGAGAGAGAGAAAGAGTGGGGAAAGAGAGTGGAAAGAGAGAGAGAGAGTGGGGAAAGAGAGAGAGAGATAGAGTGGGAAAGAGAGAGAGAGTGGGAAAGAGAGAGAGATAGAGAGGGAAAGAGAAAGAGAGATAGAGAGGGGAAAGAGAGAGAGAGAAAGAGAGGGAAAGAGAGGGAAAGAGAGAGATAGAGGGAAAAGAAAGAGAGAGATAGAGAGTGGGAAAGAGAGAGAGAAAGAGAGGGAAAGAGAGTGGGAGAGAGATAGAGAGTGGGAAAGAGAGAGATAGAGAGAGGGAAAGGAGAGAAAGTGGGAAAGAGATAGAGAGGGAAAGAGAGAGAGAGAGAGAGAGAAAGGGAAAGAGAGAGATAGAGAGTGGGAAAGAGAGAGATAGAGAGTGAGAGTGGGAAAGAGAGAGATAGAGAGGGAAGAGAGAGTGGGAAAGAGAGAGATAGAGAGGGGAAAGAGAGATAGAGAAAGAGAGTGGGAAAGAGAGAGATAGAGAGTGGGGGAGAGAGAGAGATAGAGAGTGGGAAAGAGAGATAGGGAGAAGAGAGAGAAAGAGTGGGAAAAGAGAGATAGAGAGTGGGAAAGAGAGAGAGAGAGAGTGGGAAAGAGAGAGATAGAGTGGGAAAGAGAGAGAGATAGAGTGGGAAAGAGAGATAGAGAGTGGGAAAGAGAGATAGAGAGTGGGAAAGAGAGAGAGTGGGAAAGAGAGAGATAGAGTGGGAAAAGAGAGAGAGATAGAGAGTGGGAAAAGAGAGAGAAAGAGAGAGAGATAGAGAGGGAAGAGAGAGATAGAAAGAGTGGGAAAGAGAGAGAGAAGAGAGAGGGAAAGAGAAGAGAGATAGAGAGGGAAAGAGAGAGAGAGGGGGAGAGAGAGATAGAGAGTGGGAAAGAGAGAGAGATAGAGTGGGAAAGAGAGAGAGAAAGAGAGAGAGAGGGGAAAGAGAGAGATAGAGAGTGGGAAAAGAGAGAGAGAGTGGAGAGAAGAGAGTGGGAAAGAGAGTGGGAGAGAGATAGAGTGGGAAAGAGAGAGATAGAGAGTGGGAAAAAGAGAGAGAGAAGAGAGAGTGGGAAAAGAGAGAGAGAGAGTGGAAAAGAAGAGATAGAGAGTGAAAAAGAGAGAGAGAGTGGGAAAAGAGTGGGAGATAGAGAGTGGGAGAGAGAGAGAGATAGAGAGTGGGAAAAGAGATAGAGAGTGGGAGAGAGATAGAGAGTGGGAAAGAGAGAGAGATAGAGAGTGGGAAAGAGAGAGAGATAGAGAGGGAAAGAGAGAGATAGAGTGGGAAAGAGAAGAGAGTGGGAAAGAGAGAGATGGGAAGAGAGGGAAAGAGAGAGTGGGAGAGAGATAGAGAGTGGGAAGAGAGAGAGTGGGAAAGAGAGATAGAGAGTGGGAAAGAGAGAGATAGAGAGTGGGAAAGAGAGAGATAGAGAGAGAAAGAGAGAGAGATAGAGAGTGGGAAAAAGAGAGAGATGGAAAGTGGGAAAGATAGAGAGTGGGAAAGAGAGAGAGAAGTTTAGAGTGGGAAAGAGATTTTTATCTAGAGTGGGAAAGAAGAGAGAGATAGAGAGTGTTAAGAGAGAAGAGAGTGGGAAAGAGAGATAAGACCAAAGAGAGATAACAGAGTGGAAAAAGGTCCAGTCAGAGGAAACAAGAGATAGAGAGGGAAAGACAGATAGAGAGTGGGAAAAGAGAGAGATAGATACCTTGAAAGAGAGAGAGATAGAGAGTGGGAAAAGTAAGAGAGAGAGTTTTGAAAGATCTGAGATAGAGAGTGAAAGAGAGAGATAGAGAGTGGGAAAAGAAAGAGAAAATATATTCACTTTAGGAAATAGAGAGATAGAGAAAGTTAAGACTTGAAGAGATAGATAGAGCCCTTGAATTGAATTGAGATGGTTGAAGGATCTGGGGAAGAGATACCAGTGGGACCAAGAGAGATAAAGTGGGAAAGAGAGAGAGATAGAGAGTGCACGGAAAAGAAAGAGATAGAGAGTGTAAAGAGAAAGAGAGAGAAGAGAGTGGGAAATGCAGAGAGAGAGAGAGTGGAAAAAGAGATAGATATCAAGTGGAAAAGAGAGAGATAGAGAATAAAAGAGAGAGATAGAGAGTGGACAAACCTTTCCATGGAAAGAGAAGATACAGTGGGGAAAGAGAACCTGATAGAGAGTGGAAAGAGAGAGATAGTCCTGGGAAAGAGAGAGAGAGAGTGGGAAAGAGATAGAGAGTGGGAAAAGAGAAAGAGATAGAGAGTGGGAAAAGAAGAGAGAGAGTGGGGAAAGAGATAGAGACTTAGAGAGAAAGGGAAGAGAGAGATGAGAGGGGAAAAACAGAGAAAGTGCAGAGAGATAGAGGTGGGAAAAGAGAGAGACACAGTGGAAAGAGAGAATACCATTGTAAAACACTGAGAGATTTATGCTTATAAACAAAGAAACAATAAAAATTAACAGTAAACATTACACAGTGAGAAGTTTCAAAAGAAAAAGACATTACAAATGTCATATTATAGATAGATATATATGGGAATATATATATATATATATATAATATGACATTTGTAAAATGTTTTGAAACTTCTGTATGTGTAACCCTCCTGCCCAATGTGTTAATTTTTATTGTTTATTCTACCTCAGATTTCACAATGTTAACACAAAGAATTAAATAAAGCCCTTGATTTTGAAAACTCCCATATTAAGTGTGAAAACACAGTGTGGGAACAGCCAATAAAGAGAGAGATGAGAAGTGAAGAACAAAACACCATTGAAAAATACAACCCATATTTATGCTTATTTATTTTATAGAGAGTCCTTTAGCCAGAGTACATTTTAGAACACTGGAAATATATAATATGACATTTGTAATGTGTCTTTAGTTTTGAAATTTCTGTATGTGTAACATAAGTGGAATGTTAATTTTTGTTGTTTTTCAGAGTTTATATATTCACTTTGTATGGGAAAGTGGGAGAGATAATGTTAACAGAGAGATGCCAATAAAGCCCTTGAATTGAATTGAATGGGAATTGAGATAGAGAGTGGAAAGAGAGAGATAGAAAGAGAGAGTGAAAGAGATAGGAACAGAGAGAGAGAGTGGGAAAGAGAGAGAGAGCTAGAGAGTGGGAAAGAGAGTGGGAGATAGAGAGTGGGAAAGAGATAGAGAGTGGAAAAAGAAAGATAGAGAGTGGGAAAGAGAGAGAGAGTGGGAAAGAGAGAGAAAAAGTGGGAGAAGAGATAGAGAGTGGGAAAGAAGATAGAGTGGGAAAAAGAGAGAGTGGGAAAGAGAGAGATGGAGGGAAAGAGAGAGAGATAGAGAGTGGGAAAGAGAGATAGAGGGGAGAGAGAAAGAGTAGGGAGAGATAGAGATGGGAAAGAGAGAGAGATAGAGAGGGAAAGAGAGAAGAGAGGGAAAGAGAGAGTGGGAAAGAGAGAGAGGGAGAGAGATAGAGAGTGGGAAAGAGAGAGA
>NC_056447.1:32914160-32931570 GCF_018296145.1 Oncorhynchus tshawytscha | reverse complement strand
GAGAGCTGGTTTCAAGCGCAGGCGCAGCAGGTGTGCATAGAAAAGGACCACTGGAGGAGGCAGGTAGCTTGGTCCAGGGGCAGGCAGGTCATACACAGGGGGGTCCAAAAGGGCAACAGTACCTGGCAGTGAAAAGGCTAGTAACGTAGTCCGGGAGATCAGGCAATAGTTTGATAACAGGAAATCCGATAGGCTAAAGTACAGGCAGGGAGGGAATAGGCAAAAAGACGTTGTTAGTGAGGCAGGCAAATCTATCATACACGGGAGGAGAAAATCACGGGAAAAACAGAGTTACGAAAGACGTGTGTCACAAAACAAACAATACCTCAAAATGATGGGGTGTGAAGAACTGAATGAAATAGTGTGGGGTAATGACATACAGGTGTGTGAACAGGTGATCAGAATTCAGGTGGTTGGGATCTGGAGAGTGAGCTGCATTCAGGGGATCTATGTGTTTGAGAGTGTGAGCTGGAAAGTGAGCTGCGTTCAGGGGGGGGATCTACGTGTTTGAGGGTGTAAGTTGGAAGCAGATGTTACACCATCTGTTAAGTCCTAAGGATCCTCCCTGTGAAAGGGACTTTAATGAAAGCTTCAACATTTCATTTCAGGGAATGGTGTGTGTGCATGTTTTTTGTTTGTTTCCACACACACACACACACACACACGCTTAAACTGATTGTCAGGAGCAGAGATAGCAGAGACACACACACGTACACACACATTTGTGACACACACCAGTTTGTGATTTCACCCCCAGTCCTCATGTACCTGACCCCTCCACCCTTCAAAGGGGAGCATCTTTCTGACTCATGTCCACACAGATTGCTCTGACCCTGGGGAAGCCTGCTCTGAGATATGGCCTGTCACTGTCTGGGTCTGCCTCATTCACCAGACACACAAGACACAATAACTCACACACCCTCCATTTATTGCATTGATCTCTAAGCAGACAGAAGAGTTCAGCACTATTCTCTATTTTTTTCAGGTCCCCAGTTTACAGACACAACAGTGCTTAAATGAGCTCATCATCCTGTTTTCTTAGTTTCTATAAAACATCTGTATATCTGTGGTCCATTAGTTCAAACAGAGGCTCAGCTCTCTACTCAGCTCTCTACTCCATTAGTAAGAGACTGTGTGAGGCTCAGAGGGAAATGCTGCATTGCAGGTTTTCTAGTGAGGACAGGACAGTCCAGACAGGGCCTCGTACAGATGTATATAGAGCCACTGTGAAGCAGGGTAAGTCAGAAAATACATCGGGGTGAAGCTAGATATGTGAAGCTAGAATTGTAAAGCTAGATAACTGTCTAAATCAGGGCAGAACTGCAAACCTTATCAAAGCTCAATCAGTAACAAAATCAGTGCTAAATAAACAATCATGACTAGTTCACACACACACACACACACACACACACACATATATACACACACACACACCTCTTGACCAGCAGGACAGAATTTGGTATGTCATCAAATATGAAGTCCTTTCTGAAATAAACTATTCAGGCCTTGGTGAGCGCACTTTACAGGACTGTTGTTTCTGTATCCCAGTGTGTGTATAAAAAGATCTCAATTATGTTAACATTAAAAAAGACAACTTGGTAAATATCTGGATAAGTATTTCCCTGCACATTGTTATTCATGACCTTGGAGGGTGTTCATATCTCAGTGTATTAGTAGCTATATCTATTATTACTGATTAACAATAAATTAAACATTATGCAGTAGTACTAGGGGATTTCCAATGACACAGCCAAAAACAATGGACATCTCCACTCTTTCAGAGCCATTTGAAACAAATAAACAGTTGAAGAAGTACTCAAAAGTCATACTTGGTAAAGTAGAAAATGGAAAATGACTCAAGGATTAATCTAAGTCGCAGTAAATACTACTTCTGTCCAGACTTCTACCGAAGTGGTTCCTCTCCTTGTACGGGCAGTGTTCGGCGTCAGCACGTCACCGGTCTTCTAGCCATCGTCGATCCATTTTCATGTTCCATTTGTTTTGTCTTGTTTTCACAAACCTGGTGTCACACCCTGGTCTTATTATTCTGTGTTTTCTTTTATTATTTTGGTCAGGCCAGGGTGTGACATGGGTGATTTAATGCTGTCTTGTCTTGTCTAAGGGTTTATTAGATTTATGGGGTTGTGTTTAGTAGTGTTGTCTAGGAAAGTCTGCCTTAGTTTGCCTAGGTGGTTCTCAATCAGAGGCAGGTGTTTATCGTGTTCTCTGAATGGGAACCATATTTAAACAGACATATTCTTTGGGTATTTCGTGGGTGATTGTTCCGTCTCTGTTTTGCACCAGTTAGGACTGTTGTCGGTTTTCACATTACGTTTATTTTTTTTTTGTAAATTGTTCGTATTTTCATCTTTCATTAAAGATGTTTATGAATAACCACGCTAAATTTTAGTCCGCCTCTCTTTCACCGGAAGAAAACCGTAACACCTGGTTTCAATTCCCTAATTACATGCTGTTTCTGTTCCCTCTCTGTTCCCCATGTCCTTGCTGAGGAATTGTTTATTTGTAAGTACTCGTGCTGTGTGTTACTGGTGCGCTACGGGTTTTGTACCCATGCACCCATGTGTTTGTTGTTTGGTATGCCGTTAGTTTTATATATTAAACTGCTCCGGCTATACACCAAGTTTCTGCTCTCCTGCCTTCCCTGCCATCAGCACCCCTTACAATTTCAGTAAAAGTCTAAAAGGATTTGGTACATTCAATACATTTAAGAAACAAAAGTAAATGTACTTGCTAGAATATGCTTAAGTATCAAAAGATGCTGATTAGTCATTTAGCAGCAATTTACAGTAATGAGGTCATTCATTTTCATACTTTATTTCATAGAAGGCTCCTTCATGGGAATAGAACCCGCAACCTTCTCGTTGCAAAAGCGCCATGCTCTACCAACTGAGCTACAGCAAAAGTAAAATACTAAATAATTTCAAATTCCTTAAATTAGGAAAATCAGACGAACTATTTTTGTGTCTTTTGTATTTACGGATAACCAGCGGTGCACTCCAACACTCAGGCATAATTTACAAACGAAACATTTAGTGATTCCGTCAGATCAGAGGCAGTATGGATGACCACAGATGTTCTCTTGATAAGTGTGTAAATTGGACCATTTTCATGTCCTGCTAAGTATTAAAAATGTAACGAGAACTTTTGGATGTGAGGACAATGTAAAGAGTAAAAAGTACATTTTCTTTGGTAATGTAGTAAAATTAAAAGCTGACAAAAAATATAAATAGTAAAAAGTACAGATATTTCAAAATACTACTTAAGTAGTACTTTAAAAAGTACTTTTGCCAAGTGCTTTACACCACTGCAAATATATTTACTTTTAATTAAGAGACAAAAGGGAAATGGTGTAAACTCTATCTCACTCTCTCTTTCATCACTCTTTCCTTTATCATTTCTCTCTCTCTACCTCATCTTTTCTCACACCAAAATGTTTGCTACATCTTTTTCAAATGTTTATTTAGTTGATGGCTGCTGAATTATAGTACAATTCTGGTGTGATGTCTGCCTGAAAGTCCCCTATAGAGTGTAATTAAAACATACAGTATGTATACAGTACTTCACCCATGTTGACTAAACATCAGCTCATGGTTGTATTTCTATACCATTAGCAATAACACTGTGGACTCCATTTTCAGCTGGTATTAAAGTGGCTCTCGTGTCAAACACACACGCTTGGGCAATTTCAAATCAAAATCAAATCAAATTTTATTTGTCACATACACATGGTTAGCAGATGTTAATGCGAAGGTAGCAGAAATGCTTGTGCTTCTAGTTCCGACAGTGCAGTAATAACCAACAAGTAATCTAACTAACAATTCCAAAACTACTGTCTTATACACAGTGTAAGAGGATAAAGAATATGTACATAAGGATATATGAATGAGTGATGGTACAGAACAGCATAGGCAAGATACGTGTGATATCAGTACAGTATATACATGAGATGAGTATGTAAACAAAGTGGCATAGTTAAAGTGGCTAGTGATACATGTATTACATAAGGATGCAGTCGATGATATAGAGTACAGTATATACGTATGCATATGAGATGAATAATGTAGGGTATGTAAACATTATATAGGTAGCATTGTTTAAAGTGGCTAGTGATATATTTACATCATTTCCCATCAATTCCCATTATTAAAGTGGCTGGAGTTGTCAGTCAGTGTCAGTGTCAGTGTGTTGGCAGCAGCCACTCAATGTTAGTGGTGGCTGTTTAACAGTCTGATGGCCTTGAGATAGAAGCTGTTTCAGTCTCTCGGTCCCAGCTTTGATGCATCTGTACTGACTTTCCTTCTGGATGATAGCGGGGGTGAACAGGCAGTGGCTCGGGTGGTTGATGTGCCTTGATGATCTTTATGGCCTTCCTGTAACATCGGGTGGTGTAGGTGTCCTGGAGGGGCAGTAGTTTGCCCCCGGGTAGTCATTGTTGCAGACCTCACTACCCTCTGGAGCCTTACGGTTGTGGGCAGGAGCAGGTTGCAGCGTACCAGGCGGTGACACAGCCCGCCAGGATGCTCTCGATTGTGCATCTCTAGAAGTTTGTGAGTGCTTTTGGTGACAAGCCGAATTTCTTCAGCCTCCTGAGGTTGAAGAGGCGCTGCTGCGCCTTCTTCACGATGCTGTCTGTGTGAGTGGACCAATTCAGTTTGTCTGTGATGTGTACGCCGAGGAACTTAAAACTTGCTACCCTCTCCACTACTGTTCCATCGATGTGGATAGGGGGGTGTTCCCTCTGCTGTTTCCTGAAGTCCACAATCATCTCCTTAGTTTTGTTGACGTTGAGTGTGAGGTTGTTTTCCTGACACCACACTCCGAGGGCCCTCACCTCCTCCCTGTAGGCCGTCTCGTCGTTGTTGGTAATCAAGCCTACCACTGTTGTGTCGTCCGCAAACTTGATGATTGAGTTGGAGGCGTGCGTGGCCACGCAGTCGTGGGTGAACAGGGAGTACAGGAGAGGGCTCAGAACGCACCCTTGTGGGGCCCCAGTGTTGAGGATCAGCGGGGAGGAGATGTTGTTGCCTACCCTCACCACCTGGGGGGCGGCCCGTCAGGAAGTCCAGTACCCAGTTGCATAGGGCGGGGGTCGAGACCCAGGGTCTCGAGCTTGATGACGAGCTTGGAGGGTACTATGGTGTTGAATGCCGAGCTGTAGTCGATGAACAGCATTCTCACATAGGTATTCCTCTTGTCCAGATGGGTTAGGGCAGTGTGCAGTGTGGTTGAGATTGCATCGTCTGTGGACCTATTTGGGCGGTAAGCAAATTGGAGTGGGTCTAGGGTGTCAGGTAGGGTGGAGGTGATATGGTCCTTGACTAGTCTCTCAAAGCACTTCATGATGACGGATGTGAGTGCTACGGGGCGGTAGTCGTTTAGCTCAGTTACCTTAGCTTTCTTGGGAACAGGAACAATGGTGGCCCTCTTGAAGCATGTGGGAACAGCAGACTGGTATAGGGATTGATTGAATATGTCCGTAAACACACCGGCCAGCTGGTCTGCGCATGCTCTGAGGGCGCGGCTGGGGATGCCGTCTGGGCCTGCAGCCTTGCGAAGGTTAACACGTTTAAATGTCTTACTCACCTCGGCTGCAGTGAAGGAGAGACCGCATGTTTTCATTGCAGGCCGTGTCAGTGGCACTGTATTGTCCTCAAAGCGGGCAAAAAAGTTATTTAGTCTGCCTGGGAGCAAGACATCCTGGTCCGTGACTGGGCTGGATTTCTTCCTGTAGTCCGTGATTGACTGTAGACCCTGCCACATGCCTCGTGTCTGAGCCGTTGAATTGAGATTCTACTGTGTCTCTGTACTGACGCTTAGCTTGTTTAATAGCCTTGCGGAGGGCATAGCTGCACTGTTTGTATTCAGTCATGTCACCAGACACCTTGCCCTGATTAAAAGCAGTGGTTCGAGCTTTCAGTTTTACACAAATGCTGCCATCAATCCAAGGTTTCTGGTTAGGGAATGATTTAATCGTTGCTATGGGAACGACATCTTCAACGTTCTAATGAACTCGCACACCGAATCAGCGTATTCGTCAATGTTGTTGTCTGGCCTTAATACGAAACATCTCCCAGTCCCGTGATAGGCTTGTCTTGGGTGTGGAGTCAGCTTGGTCAGACCAGGGTTGAACAGACCTCAGCGTGGGAGCTTCTTGTTTTAGTTTCTGTCTGTAGGCAGGGATCAACAAAATGGAGTCGTGGTCAGCTTTTCCGGAAGGGGGGCGGCATGTAAAACATGTAAAAGCCAGCGCTCTGCTATTTTGTAACCCTGGCGCCAGTAACTTACCTTTCTTATATCAGCTTGCTTATGCTGGGGGGGGGAGGTGGAAATATTGTAGGTGTGTCTTTAAAAATGTGTGCCAAAGTGCCATCTCAGCAGTGCTACTGATGATATTCAATACTAACTGGTCGCTGGTCTTGGCAGTGCACGCAGTTGGTTATGGCATTGATTTTGCTAGAAGAGGCGCACAGTAGCCTAATCAGTAGCCTAATCAGTAGCCTATAACCTTATTCATCAGTAGCCTATAACCTTATTCAAATATAATGAGCAGCAAAACAGTCAGACATTCACGTTTTTCTTTTATATTGACAGTATTTTTCTGATCGCTGTCCTGGTAGCCTCGGCTATTGACCGGTTTGTTTACCTTTCAAATGTCAAGGTCACTAACAGTTTATAGGAAATGGTGATGGTAGGCTAATGTTATTATAGAGTTTAACGCTTGGCATTGTCCACCGTTCATGGCTCGAATATGCAGTACATTTAAGAAAATGTGAATGCAATGTGTGTAGACAAATATTTCCATGTTAAAGTCAATAACAAAAAAACCACATTGGCTACATGTTTGGTTAACTAGGCCTATTAAGGGTTACTGTATACTATTTAATAAACTGTGTTCAATAGATAGTAAACATCCATGCCTCAGGTCAAAGAGCCCTTAGTCCTACATGTACACACACATTGCCTTATGCTCATAGAAACAAGACATTTGATTCATGATAGTGTTTTTGACCCAATCCTTTTTAGAAACATTGCTGTTTAAAAACAGATTCATTGTTTTTCGTTTAATTTGATTAAAAACCAAACTTATTAGAAAGATTCACCATCCATGAGTTTATGTTGAGAACGGACATGGCTCGAATACAACGCAATATCTTCGGCTATTTCTGGAGAAGTTCAAATATGGATGTTAAACGAATTCTCTGATAATTTACACATCAAAGAAAAGTGTTGTTGTACATAGTAAAGAATAGTGTCCGAGCTCAACGAAATCATCTTTCCTGGTTTACCACGGCAAATCTCCTGTGGCAATTTCCCAAATTTTGTATGAATGTAAACTAATGTTGTGTAGCCTACCTGTTATTATATTATTTGTTTCCTATTTATGGTATCAAAAGTCCCTGGTATGGTCATTTCTTATCAAGATCGGGTACAACATCCTAGACTGTCCATATTTGAAATGTGTAACAAAACAAAGTCAATCGTGGGGATTGAGTTACTTGTGTCAAAAGGGTGTGGGCAGGAATCAAACCCAAGCCAACACGGTAGACATATACCGTACCAGTTTGGACACCTACTCGTTGCTTTATTTTTACTATTTTCTACAACTTAGTTTTGATGTCTTCACTATTATTCTATGAAAAAACAAATATGGAATCGTATAACAAAAATATATTTTAGAATTTACGTTCTCCACCCTTTGCCTTGATGACAGCTTTGCACACTCTTGGCATTCTCTCAACCAGCTCCATGAGGAATGCTTTTCCAAAAGTCTTGAAGGAGTTCCACATATGCTGAGAACATGTTGGCTGCTTCCCCTTTACTCTGTGGTCCAACTCATCCCAAACCATCTCAATTGGGTTGAGGTCAGGTGATTGTGGGTGATTGATGCAGGACTCCATCACTCTCCTTGCTCAAATAGCCCTTACACCACCTGGGTATGTGTTTTGGGTCATTTTCCTGTAGAAAAAAGTAAATGATAGTCACACTAAGCGCAAACCAGATGGGTTGGCATATCACTGCGGAATGCTGTTGAAGCCAAGCTGGTTAAGTGTGCCTTGAATTGAAAATAAATCACTGACTATGTCACCAGCAAAGCACCCCCACACCATCACACCTCCTCCACGCTTTACGGTGGGAACCACACTTGCGGAGATCATCCGTTCACCTACTCTCGTCTCACAAAGACACGGCGGTTGGAACCAAAAGTCTCAAATTAGGACTTATCACACCAAAGGACAAATTTCAAACGGTCTAATGTCCATTGCTCGTGTTTTGGCCCAAGCATGTCTCTTCTTCTTATTGGTGTCCTTCAGTAGTGGTTTCTTTGCAGCAATTTGACCATGAAGGCCTGATTCACACAGTCTCCTCTTAACAGTTGATGTTGAGATGTGTCTGTTACTCTCTGAAGGATTTACAGTTGAAGACAGAAGTTTACATACACCTTTAGGCAAATACATTTAAACTCAGTTTTTCACAATTCCTGAGATTTAATCCAAGTAAAGATTCCTGTCTTAGGTCAGTTAGGATCACCATTTCATTTTAAGAATGTGAACTGTCAGAATAATAGTAGAGAGAATGATTTAATTCAGCTTTTTATTTTTTCATCACATTCCCATTGGGTCAGAAGTTTAAATGCACTCAATTAGTATTTGATTGGCATTGCCTTTAACATTTTTAACTTGGGTCAAACAAGTAGAGGTGGGAGAGAGAGTGGAAGATAGGAGGGGGAAGTGTACGGGATGAGGGTTGCACTGTTTTTGTTGTTAAATATGAAAATCTATAATCTATAAAAAGTTTAGGAAAAAATATATATATATAAATAATATGGATGAGCGATGATAAGCGGCATAGGCAAGATGCAATAGATGGTATAAAATACAGTATATACATATGAAATGAGAAATGTAAGATATGTAAGTGGCATTATTGAAAGTGACTACTGATCCATTTATTAAAGTGGCCAATGATTAGAGTCTGTATGTAGGTAGCAGCATCTCTGTGTTATTGATGGCTGTTTAACAGCGCTAGGCGCTTGATGGTTTTGCAACTTCACTTGAAGAAACTTGAAATGTTTTGGATTGACTGACCTTCACGTCCGAAAGTAATGATGGACTGTCGTTTCACTTTGCTCACTTGAGCTGCTTGAGGCTGCTCCAAAACACCACCAGCGGAGGAAAAGTATTCAGAGTGGACTTCAAGTCTGACTCAGGAGGCGTGCACACCATCCACCGCTTCAGAGTTTATTACTTGCTAATATTGAGTAAAAACTGAGTAAAACGCTGCCAAAGTTCTACCAACAGTAAAGAGACAAAGTGGAGTTGCAATTCAACGGCTCAGACACGAGACATATGTGGCTACAGACAATCACGGACCACAAAGAGAAAACAAGCCATATTGCAGACACCGACGTCTTGCATCCGGAAGAGCTAAACACCTTCTTGCCCGCTTTGAGGATAACACAGTGCCACCGACTTGGCCCACTACCGAGGACAGTGGGCTCTGCTTCACCGTGGCCGACGTGAGTAAGACATTTAAGCTAAGCTGCGACCCAGAAAAGGCATCCCTAGCCGTGTCCTCAGAGCATGCACAGATCAGCTGGCTGGAATGTTAACGGACATATTCAATCTCTCCCTATCCTAGTCTGATGTCCCCACTTGCTTCAAGACGTCCACCACTGTTCCTGTACCCAAGAAAGCAAAGGTAACTCAATTAAATTATTATAACCTTTTAGCACTCACTTCTGTCATCATGAAGTGCTTTGAGAGACTAGTTAAGGATTATATCACCTCACACCATAGACCATAGACCCACGTCAAATTGCTACTAGATCCACAGATGATGTCATCACCATCACACTGCACACTACCCTATCCCATCTGGACAAGAGGAATATCTATGTAAGAATGCTGTTCATTGACTATAGCTCTGCCTTCAACACCATAGTACCCTCCGAGCTTATCATTAAGTTCGGGGCCCTGGGTCTGAACCCCGCCCTGTGCAACTAGGTCCTGGACTTCAGGATGGGCCGCCCCTAGGTGGTGAAGGTAGGAAACAACACCTCCACTTCGCTGATCCTCAACACAGGGACCCTACATGGGTGCATGCTCAGCCCCCTCCTGTACTCCCTGTTTATCAATGACTGTGTGGCCACACTCGCCTCCAACTCAATCATCAAGTGTGCAGACGACACAAAAGTAGTAGGCCTGATTATCAACAATGATGAGACAGCCTACATGGAGGAGGTGAGAGCCATGGTGGAGTGGTGCCAGGAAAATAACCTCTACCTCAACGTCAACAAAATAAAGGAGGTGATCGTGGACATCAGGAAACAGCAGAGTGAGCATGCCCCTATCCACATCGATGGAACAGCAGTGGAGAAGGTGGAAATGGTCCACCCACAGACAGTGTGGTGAAGAAGGTGCAACAGTGCCTCCTCAACCTCTGGAGGCTGAATACATTTGTCTTGACCCCTAAAACCCTCAAACTTTTACAGATGCACAATTGAGAACATCCTGTTAGGCTGTATCACCGCATGCTATGGCAAATGCACCGCCCGGGAACCTCAGGGCTCTCCAGAGGGTGGTGTGGTCTTCAATGCATCACTGGGGCAAACAACCTGCCCTCCAGGACACCTACAGCAGCTGATGTCACAGCAAGGCCAAAAAGATAATCAAAGACAACAACCATCCAAGCCAAGGCCTGTTCACCCCTCTATCATACAGAAGGTGTGGTCAGTACAGGTGAATCAAAGCTGGAACCGAGAGACTGAAAAACAGCTTCTATCTCAAGGCCATCCGACTGTTAAACAGCCATCACTAACATTAAGTGGTTGCTGCCAACACACTGACTCAAATCTCTAGCCACTTTAATAATAAAAAATTGGATGTAATAAATATATCACTAGTCACTTTAAACAATGCTACGTTATATAATGTTTACATACCCTACATTACTCATTTCATACGTATATACTGTACTCTATACAATCAAATGCATCATGCCTATGCTGTTCGGCCATCGCTCATCCATACATTATTGTGTACATCTTCTTATTCATGCCTTTGTTGTTGTGAATTTTTTTGATTACTTGTTAGATATTACTGCATGGTCGAAATTGGAAGCACAATCATTTCGCTACACTCGAATTAACATCTGCTAACCATGTGTATGTACAATTTGATTTAATAATCTAATTTGATTTGCTCATATGTATATACTGTATTAAATTGTATTTCAGTCAATGCCACTCCGACATTGATCAATCTAATATTTATATATTTCTTAATGACATTTTTTAAATACTTTTAGATTAGTTTGTAATGTTGTGATCTGTTAGATACTTCTGCACTGTTGGAGCTAGGAACACATGTGTTTCACTACACCCACAATAACATCTGCTAAATATGTATACGTGACCAATAAAATTGGATTGAATTTTCATTTCAGGTCACTGAGCTCTTCAGTAAAGGCCAATCTACTACCAATGTTTGTGTCTGGAGATTTCTCATAATTGTGGTTGAAAATAACAAAAACACTTCTGACTGCACTGAACCTATAGCGCTACCGTAAGCGAAAAGATTTACCATTGCCTTTGGTTTGTTAAAATAGAGCCCTGTATCTTATCTAATCTGGTTATCTCCCTTAAGATTCAGTAAACTAATAGTAATGTTTGGTTTACGCTGCTATCGGTACAGAGGAGTAGAGGCTTGCCTGCACACTGAATAGAGAATGTGCAGTCAGGGAAAAAGAAGCTGATGGTCACCTCCTTAAGTCTGATAAGGGATGTGAACACACACACACTCAAGCGTACCCATATCACACCCGCTTGCATTCATGTGTGCACATATGTGTGTTTGGTACAGTATATAAGATCAGTCCTGACCCAAGCTAAGGTGTATCCACCACTGGTTGTGATTTCAGGAGTGACCATGAAGTGTCTGGTTATTGTGCTGGTATGTGCTGTGCTCGCTGAGGGAATCCACAGGTTAGTACTCACTATTTATTTTCACAATTTCAGTGACATTTTCAGTTGCTCTTTTTCCTAAATTCTAAAACACAAATGTTCTTTTCTCATCTCTCATAGTCAATGATAACTCCTTGTCGCTCTCTCTACCTATTTGCATTTGCAGAGTTCGACTTCATATCTGAGTGTATCTGTGTTCTTGTTACCCTAGGATCCCTCTGGTGAAGCATAAGTCAATCCGTGAGAGAATGATGGAGAAAGGAGAACGCCTGCCCTACCAAGACCCCGCTCTCAAATACTTTCCTAGCGAGTTCGCTGGCTCCGCCACCATGTACATCAACAACTACGCCGACGTACGTACATGCTATAATACACAAGCTTATGGTCTATCTAGAATGTTACTCAATGTCCTGTCTATGTCCACGGTAGTCTATTTTCATATTCCAGAATGAAATTTTATGATGTAGGCTAACGTAGAAAATGTGAATTGTAGGTCTAACTAGATAACAACCACATCAAGATAACGTCTAACTCCATGAAGTAGAGTCTAAACCACGCCAACCACTCTAGATCTGATGTGTTGTTGTATGAATGTATTAGCAGCCCCTCTTTTGTCAACTATACTTTCCCTGTTGTGTTTTCCAGACCACCTACTATGGAGCCATCACCATCGGTACTCCCCCCCAGTCCTTCCAGGTGTTGTTTGACACTGGCTCTGCCAACCTGTGGGTTGACTCTGTACTCTGCAACACTCAGGCCTGCAGTGAGTACAGCTGGATAGCTTCATGACAATATTACAACTATCTACTATGTGTATCAATTAACTACTACTTCCTCAACAGTAAATGTTACTAACTGTACTACTACAACAGTACTTCTACTACTATCAGATATATTTAAGTCCAATATCACTTCTACACACTTCCCAGATAAATACATTGTAGACAGTATATTTCCTCTTTAAGTTGTTTGTGTCCCTTCCTCCTGCAGACAGCCACACAAAGTTCAACCCCCAGCAGTCGTCCACCTACTCAGCTAATGGGCAAACTTTCTACCTGCCCTACGGAGCTGGCAGTCTCAGTGGAGTCTTTGGATACGACACCGTCAACGTGAGTCCCACCATAACAACCTTACAAATACTTAACTACTTCTACCACAGTTATTCTTCACTACATGCAGTAAAAAGCCACAACAGTACCTGTACTTCCATTCTAATAAAACCAAAGTGTTTCCATGATGCTGAGTGTGTGTTGTTTGTCACCTCTTTAGGTCGGTGGTATTGTCATCAACAACCAGGAGATTGGTCTGAGTACTAACGAGCCAGGTCAAAATTTTGTTGTGGCCCAGTTTGATGGTATCCTTGGCCTGTCCTACCCTTCCATCTCAGCCGGACAAGAGACTCCGTCATGGACAACATGATGTCTCAGAACCTTCTGCAGGCTAACATATTTGCATTCTACCTGACCAGGTCAGTACTCCTACCATCACTTATACCACATATCTACCACTACTTACCACACATATACCACTACAGATGTCAGCTCTTAATTGGACTGCTTTCATCACAAGAGGAAAATAATCCTGCAGAAGGAGGATTTGAATATCTGAAGAATGATTTAGAACTGTTCCAGTGGGCAGCTGGAAGCGTGTTTATACACAAAGCAGTACCGTACCTACATTCTAACTTATGTAGGCTACGTGAAGGCTACGGCGTGTCTCGTGTTCATTCTTACGTGGATTAGAATAAACGGCCATATTCTTAGGGGGTAGATGTATTTTCATTAGGGAAAATATGTTGTTTTACATTAACTGTTTTATTATATATATTTTTTTATTTTACCTTTATTTTACTAGGCAAGTCAGTTAAGAACAAATTCTTATTTTCAATGACGGCCTATGTTGAAGGAAAGCAATAGGCAGAATTAATCATTGTTTTCCTCAAATCCTGTGTGATCCAGCGGTTACAGGCACTGACCCCGGCACATATATGTCAGAGTCGGCATTGGATTCAAATTTGACTCATGGATCAATGACTATTTTTGACACATTCATTTTGCGTGGTTACATGATTAAAACAGAAACAACTCAAAGGTTAACAGTTCAGGAATGAATTCAGTTAAGTTTAGGGCTATGGTTTGGGGAAGGCTTAAAACAAAATGAAGCGCCTATGTATCATCAGTATTCAGAATATTCTTAACGCTCGCTAGAGCATTGTGATCTGCCATAAGCAGCTCACTCCGAACCTCATGAGTTTGCATCCAGTGCCGAGTGATCTAGTGACCAGCCTGAGACGACATTAGACCAACAAGTTAATTGCATTTATTTAAATGTGTTCAGGAAGCAAAATGAGTCAACAAAATCGTCTTCGATAGGCTCAAATGTATGAACAACTTGACAGCTTTAATGAAATATTGAAAAGGCACACAGTACAGGCTTCCAATTCACACCAAGGACTAGAACTATAATCACAAATAATACATAGCCGAACTATAAAACACGGACAAGCGTCCACCCTGGAGGAAGGTTTATCGTTCCACAGCAGACCTACATCTGTCAATCAGATGGCCCAAATCAGCTCATCAACTCAGCCAGGGAACAAACAGTAGCTGTTGTCACACTTCATTGCCGTTCCCTAAAACACGATATCAGTGTTACCTTAGTCCTGCTTGCAACCAAAGTGTTTCAAGATATGTTCACCCTCTGGTTGGTATTGTAATCAGAACAAGAGTACTTTTTGAACAGACTACGGGTGATTTATCTATTTGAAAAGCATTCCATACAATAGAAATAAAGTATCCACTGTTGGGAATTGACACGACACTAATGTTGGTGCAGCCCTTACTTAATATTTTGGGGGGATTGAAATATTTTGGTGCCAGAAACGTATGACCTGGGAATGGTAGGGCTATACGTGCTCGCTGAAGGCATGAAGTCCTAATCCACTTCACCCCAATAATGATTTAACTCAATTTTGAACTTAGGACAAACTTGAAACCTCTCAGTAGTCTAGTGGAGACCAATATCGATTCCTGTTAATACGCTATATATCAAACGATAATACTTATGTATATGACTGCATTTCAGATACATGTTTGTACATTTGAATGTTGCAGTAATTTGACCCAGACCTAACGTTTCAGCGGCGAGAGGATTTTGATATTTAAAAAGCAAGCCCTGATAGACTGCCCCAGCATGGACAGAAAGACAACTGCTCTTTTTACAGGGACCCACAAGGCTCATTTGTATTTCCTGATGCAGCAGGAAAATGAACAGTGACAAAAAAAGTGACAAGTTAAGATCCGACATTTGTACCCCTACCACTACTTACCACACATATAATGTACTACTACCAGATTTAATTATAAAAATACACAGATATCACAGAACCTTCTGTAAGCCAATTTGTTCTTTCTAGTTGACCAGGAAATATACTTTAAAAATGTACTTACTTAATTAATTATGTACATAATCAATGTTATATTCATTATTCCTGCTCCAGAAACTATATCACTGATATAAGGCACAAGATTTGAGGAGAAAAGTGTCTTCTGTGAGTGAACCATCTTCTTGCCAACCGCCTATTTGTAAAACTGTTAGATGACTTAAAACTCTTTTTCTGTGTGCAGCGACGGCCAGCAGGGCAGTGAGCTGTCGTTCGGAGGTGGACAGCACCAAGTATCAGGGTCAGATCTACTGGACTCCCGTCACCTCCCAGACATACTGACGAGATCGGCATCAAGGGTCAGGATCAGCACCAACCAAACATACTTAACCATACACTGACATCAGAACCACCAGAGACTGGAAAGCTGGGATGAAAAATGTCTAAGCCCGCTGTCAATGTCTGTCTGTCTAACACTAACTGTACATCTCAGGTTCCAGATCAATGGTCAGGAGACAGGGTGGTGTGGGCAGGGCTGCCAGGCCATGCGTGGATACAGGCACCTCCATGCTGACACCGACACAGATCATGGGAGCAGCTCGTGCAGTCCATTGGAGCAGCAGGACCAGTACGGACAGGTGGCAGGAAGCCATTATAAACCATAACAGACCGAGTACTAACTGACACCATAAAACAGTGTAATCAGAAAGTAGAGGTTGGGGGAAACCAGTGCAGACCAGAGTAAACCAGTACAAGGGATGTTTTGTGTCACTCATGTCTGTGAATTGTTTGTTTATGTGAGTACACAGTGAATATGACAGATCAACAACCTGCTACTCTTCTGCATCAATGAGTCAACTTCCCCCTGCCGCCATCTGCATACATTCAGCAGGTAGTTAGTGTGTCGTGTGTGTTTGTGTGTGTCTGTCCGTGTGTTACCATCCATGACTGATGTTAGGATAATGTTAGGTTAAGCCTTGTGCATGACTAAGCCATGTGTCAGTAGTGCATTTGTGTTTATCTGCCTGTGTGTGTATTGCACTCAACATGCGTGTTCTCCTCCTATCCAGAACAACCAGGTCTGCTCCGTGGGGATCACCCCCACCTGCCGTCCCAGAACGCGGACAGCCCCTGTGGATTTTGGGAGATGTATTCCTCATGCAGTACTACTCCGTCTACGACCGCACAGGCAACCAAGTGGGCTTTGCCACCGCAGCCTAAACCTGACCAACATGACCGCCTCCTGACCCAACACAGACACCACCGTTCTTAGAAGTCTACCACCCCAAACCTCACACAGAATCTATTCCACCTCTGACCATTCTAGAACATCAATCACCAATGGCAACTATTCTGAATCACTCATAACAACCACTCTGGTTATTTTAGAACACATATTACCCATGGCAACCACTCTGCTCATTATAATACACATATTACCCATGGCAACCGCTGTGGGTCAGTTTGGCACCTTGGTCAGCAGTGGTTTAAAGCAACCATCGACATCCATTGGAGTTAAAAAGCTGTGGTCTTTGTTAGATGACATCTGCTAATATATTTCAGTTGAGCTGTAAGGTTGTTTCCTTTCTACTCTGTCATTGCAACGACAACCTCCTAGTTCCCAGACAACATCGGATGTGAACACAGGTTCAGCCATGTTGCTGATTTCATCATGATGCTGAGTGAAAAAGTAAATGACTTACAGAAACACGGTGAAATATGAAAATATGATTTGACACTTAAATGCATATCATCTCAAGACTGGATGTATTTGGTGTTTGTTTAGCTTCCATTTAGACTGAATAAACTATTGAAGTGCACAATAATCGTATTTGTTTTGAATCGCTGTATCTGACACATCAAGCTCCTTGATGCCTGTAAGAATGAAATCACACCTCACATTCACCACTGACTGTTACCAGAAACTGCAACAAAAAAACAACAAGAGCAGCTTTACCCAATTGGAGCCTGTAAATATATCCAACCATCTACACATCATACATGTAGAAATAACTATGTATCACAGAGTCAAATATGCCATCTGT
>NC_056447.1:32875862-32914060 GCF_018296145.1 Oncorhynchus tshawytscha | reverse complement strand
TGTCTCATATTTGAAGTGTACCTATGATGAAAATTACAGGCCTCATCTTTTTAAGTGGGAGAACTTACACAATTGGTGGCTGACCAAATACTTTTTTGCTTTTTTGCCCCATTGTATGTTCAGGGGGGATCTAGGTGTTTGAGAGTGTGAGCTGGAAAGTGAGCTGCGTTCAGGGGATCTATGTTTAAGAGTGTGAACTGGAAGCAGACGTTACTCCCTGAGTACACCTGGTAGTTTGGTGGAGGGACTACCAGCTCTCTGTAACCTAGACGGCAACCAGTGGGTCCGTCTCCTTTTTAACATGTTTCTTGTAGGATTACTGTGTCTGTATTTCCAATTTCTTTGAAGTCTGGGTTCCTGCTCTGTCGGCCAATGGCAGATGACCTCAGACCTTGTATATTCCAGGATGAGATAGTAAAAGCTTTGTGTTCCATAGTGTCTAGTGTTCATGGTTTAGGCCCGGACCATCATGTGAAAAGAGCATGTGAAGCAGGTTGCAGGATGGGGCGGGTGTATTAGTGGGGATGAGCCTGTTGCTCTGCTCATGGCCCGGGCATTTGAGCGGCTGTCATGTTGAGGTCCTTGCCGCAGGGACGGGGGCATGGGGTTGGCAGAACGGGCATGGAGTGGGCTGAAGGGGCATGGGTCTGATATGGGGGGCTATATGGGGCATAGCCAGGGTTTGCTTGGAGTGGTGTTAGCTGGTTGGGGTGTGGCTGCTGATGCTGTGGTCTGGGTGTAGGTGCTCTTGGCATGTGTTCTCTTGGTGCAGGTCCTTCAGTAGGGGATCTTGCAGGTCTGGGAGGGTTTCTCGCTGGTCTGGGCAGGGTGTCCGTTGCTCCTGTGTGAGGTGCTGGGGCTGCAGTTGAGCGTAACGTCCTTCAGGGTCCTGGCAAAAGTTGGGATTGCTGCCTTGTAGAGGTGGACCTGGTCGTAGAGGTGGACCTGGTTGTAAAGGCTGTTCAAGTCCAGGGTGTAGTGGTGGGCCAGGTAGACATTAGGTTTTGAGGCACAGTCTCGTGAAATGCTTGCATTCACCCACTGTATGGTGGCAGGTTGAAAGTAATTTTGTGGTAGCAGGGTGGAGACAACCACTTGTGTGTTGGGGAATGTGAAATAAACTTTTTCAATCACTCCCTTGAGTGCTGTGGCCACCCTTTCCTGCTGGGCCCTCAGGTCATTTCTGAATTATGATGTGGCCTGGGGGACCCTAGTCTGTCCTCTGACAACAGCTCCAGGGCATGCCTAGTGTTTGGGCACCCGACTGTAGCCACTTTGTGTTTGGGAAAAAGTTTATCCTCTTGAATGTGTTTGCCATTTGAGTCCATGAGGAGCACAATCTCTGGCTTGTGTGTGCTCAAGGGGGGTTGTCAGGAGAGCGATCAGGGGAGCTGACAGGGGGGCTGTTAGGAGAGGGTGGGGTCTGTTGGGTTGGTGGGTCCTGTGTTGTCTGTCCCATTGGGGTGTTGAGGTTGTGGTCTCGGTCTGAGGTGGGCTGCTTGTGACTGTGTGTCAATATAGGATGAAGCAGTCTTGGGGTTCCTAGAGCTACAACACCACATCTCTACCAGGGGAAAAAGATGAGGAAAGAGAGGGAAAGGAGGAGTTAGGAGGGGGAATTTATGAAATGAAGCGTTTCAAACAACACTATTTCCCTGTGGTGAGAGCACCTATCATAAATCACAACAAGCTGGCAGAAAACAGAACCTTTGTTAGGGCTGCGTCCATGTGTGAGAGGGACAGATACAGATAGCTGGTCTCTGCTGTGGCCATTATATTACACTGTACAAAGGTGAAGCTACTGTACAATCTGTACGTCTGTGTGTGTGTTTAGAGGGGCTTGGGGGAGACCTATATCCTGGACTTGTGTTCTTGTGCTCGGAGGTTGTGTACCTGATACCCCTCCCACAGGGCGTCTTTATAGAGAACATGAAATGAAAGAGAGAGAAAGAGTGTAAAGGAGAGGGAGCTCTGGGGGAATTATTGTCAAGTTCAGAAGAGTAGAACGAGAGAGAGATACTTTAAAAAAAAGGTTTATTTTTCTTCATTTCATTAAAACCTCACCTCCCCTCTTTAAAAAACAGATATCCCCTGTACTGCATACCCACCTTGCCCTCTACCCCACAATACAAAACAACACCACACATCACAATAACCAAAACCTGACCACTTCTATATCTGTATATCCAACCCATCTTCCCCAGCTGTACAGACAGGTTCCCCAGCCCTACACACCATATCTCCTGAAACATCTCCACACTTTTTAGCATTTTATAGATCTCAAATTCTACCCTAAGGTGCGCAGAGACCATCCCATTAAATAATAGTAAATGGTCTGTTATCCCCCCACCTTTGACCCTGTTCCTCCTTGTTAGCCAGATAACTTTGCCTGAGCAAACAGAAAATTCAACAACACACATTTGGCCTTTTCCTTGTTTGAATACATCAATCATGGTTAGCTGATGTTAATGTGAGTGTAGCAAAATGCCTGTGCTTCTAGTTCCGACCATGCAGTAATATCTAACAAGTAATCTAACCTAACAATTCCACAAAAACTACCTTATACACACAAGTGTAAAGGAATGAATAAGAGTATGTACATATAAATACATGGATGAGTGATGGCCGTGCGGCATAGGCAAGATGCAGTAGATGGTATAGAGTACAGTATATACATATGAGATTAGTAATGTAGGGTATGTAAACATTATAAAGTGGCATTGTTTAAAGTGTGATACATTTATTACATCAACATTTTTATTATTAAAGTGGCTAGAGATTTGAGTCAGTATGTTGGCAGCAGCCATTCAATGTTAGTGATGGCTGTTTAACAATCTGATGGCCTTCAGATAGAAGCTGTTTTTCCATCTCTCGGTCCCCGCTTTGATGCACCTGTACTGACCTCTTCTTCTGGATGATAGCGGGGTGAACAGGCAGTGACTCGGGTGGTTGTTGTCCTTGATTATCTTTTTGGCCTTTCTGTGACATCGGGTGGTGTAGGTGTCCTGGAGGGCAGGAAGTTTGACCCCAGTGATGTGTTGTGCAGACCTCACTACCCTCTAGAGAGCCTTACGGTTGTGGGTGGAGCAGTTGCCGTACCAGGCGATGATACAGCCCGACAGGATGCTCTCTGTTGTGCATCTGTAGAAGTTTGTGAGTGTTTTCGGCGACACGGCTAATTTCTTCAGCCTCGTGAGGTTGAAGAGGCGCTGTTGCGCCTTCTTCACCACACTGTCTGTGTGGGTGGACCATTTCAGTTTGTCCGTGATGTGTACGCCGAGGAACTTAACCTTCCACCTTCTCCACTACTGCCCCGTCAATGTGGATAGGTCTAGAGCTTGATGACGAGTTTGGAGGGTACAATGGTGTAAAATGCTGAGCTGTAATCAATGAACAGCATTCTTACATAGGTATTCCTCTTGTCCAGATGGGTTAGGGCAGTGTGCAGTGTGATTGCGTCGTCTGGGGACCTATTGGGGCGGTAAGCAAATTGGAGTGGGTCTAGGGTGTCAGGTAGGGTGGAGGTGATATGATCCTTGAATAGACTCTCAAAGCACTTCATGATGACGGAAGTGAGTGCTACGGGGCGGTAGTCGTTTAGCTCAGTTACCTTAGCTTTCTTGGGAACAGGATCAATGTTGTCCCTCTTCAAGCATGTGGGAACAGCAGACTGGGATAGGGATTTTTTTAATATGTCCGTAAACACACCAGCCAGCTGGTCTGCGCATGCTCTGAGGATGCGGCTAGGGATGCCGCCTGGGCCAGTAGCCTTGCGAGGGTTAACACGTTTAAATGTTTTACTCACGTTGGCTGTGGTGAAGGAGAGCCCCCAGGTTTTGGTAGTGTGCCGTGACTGTGGCACTTTATTGTCCTCAAAGCAAGCAAAGAACTTGTTTAGTTTGTCTGGGAGCAAGACGTTTTTCTCCGCGACGGGACTGGTTTTCTTTTTGTAATCCGTGATTGACTGTAGGCCCAGCCACATACGTCTCGTGTCTGAGCCGTTGAATTGCGACTCTACTTTGTCTCTATACTGACGCTTAGCTTGTTTGATTGCCTTGCGGAGGGAATAGCTACACTGTTTGTATTCGGTCATGTTTCCGGTCACATTGCCATGATTAAAAGCAGTGGTTCGTGCTTTCAGTTTTGCACGGATGCTGCCGTCAATCCACGGTTTCAGTTTGGGGAAGGTTTTAATAGTCACCATGGGTACAACATCACCGATGCACTTGCTAATAAACTCGCTCACCGAATCAGCATATACATCAATGTTGTTGTCTGAGGCTCTCCGGAACAAATCCCAGTCCACGTGATCGAAGCAATCTTGAAGCGTGGAATCAGACTGGTCAGCTCCAGCGTTGAACAGACCTGTTCACGGGCGTTTCCTGTTTTAGTTTCTGTCTATAGGCTGGGAGCAATAAAATGGAGTCGTGGTCAGATTTGCCGAAAGGAGGGCGAGGGAGGGCTTTGTATGCGTCGCAGAAGTTAGAGCAGCAATGATCCAGAATGCTGCCAGCCCGGGTTGCGCATTCGATATGCTGATAAAATTTAGGGAGCCTTGTTTTCAGATTAGCTTTGTTAAAATCTCCAGCTACAATAAATGCAGCCTCAGGATATGTTGTTTCCAGTTTACATAGAGTCCAATAAAGTTATTTCAGGGCCGTTGAGGTGTCTGCTTGGGGGGAGGATATACACGGCTGTAATTAATCGATGCGAATTCTCTTGGTAGATAATGCGATCGGCATTTGATTGTAAGGAAATCTAGGTCAGGTGAACAAAAGGACTTGAGTTCCTGTATGTTATGATCACACCACGACTTGTTAATCATAAAGCATACACCCCCGCCCTTCTTCTTACCAGAGAGAAGTTTGTTTCTGTAGGCGCGATGCGTGAAGAACCAGGTAGCTATACCGACTCTGATAAAGTATCCCGAGAGAGCCATGTTTCCGTGAAACAGAGAATGTTACAATCTCTGATGTCTCTCTGGAAGGCAACCCTTGCACGAATATCGTGTACCTTGTTGTCAAGAGACTGGATAATTGACGAGTGGTATACTCGGGAGCAGTGAGCGATGTGCCCGTTTATGGAGCCTGACCAGAAGACCGCTCTGTCTGCCCCTTCTGCGGCGCTGTTGTTTTGGGTCGCCTACTGGGATCCGATCCATTGTCCTGGGTGGTGGTCCAAACAGAGGATCCGCTTCGGCAAAGTCATATTCCTGGTCGTAATGTAGGTAAGTTGACGTTGCTCTTATATCCAACAGTTCTTCCCGGCTGTATGTAATAAGACTTAAGATTTCCTGGGGTAACAGTGTAATAAATAATACATAAATAAAACAAATACTGCATAGTTTCCTAAGAACGCGAAGCGAGTCGACCATCTCTGTCGGCGCCATCCTGTATATTCCTGTGTACCCCATTATAAACATCCCAACAGTAAAACCCATCCCCAACCTCTCACACAGACATTCCAACAGAGACATTAATGGCATTAACCTGGTTCACACAGACAACACATGAATCACAGTTTCACTCATGATACAGAAAGGACACCCCTGTCTGACTGCCGGGTCAACCCGTGCTAACCAACTCTTAGTGGTCAGTGCTCCATGTAGAACCCTCCACTGGTCCCCTGACCTATTTGTTACTGGGAGTTTGTAAAGCCCCTTCCATCTAAAACCCATCATAAACACCGCCATACATACCCGCTGCCACTGATGTGCCTTCACTCCTCTTAGGCTCCTAATGTTCCTTCCCTTAATGCAGATGTTGTAGAAGGCTTTACCTCCCACCCCCTCAAACTCCCCCAGGCTCGGGGTGTTAAATTCTAAGAAGTCCTCCAGACCCCCTTGCCAGTCCCCAGTCTCTGCCATCACCTGTAGTGGTGGAAACATTGGTGGCCCCTCCCCCTTTGGCCGCTTAAACACCCCCCCTTACCAGGGCAGACAGTGCCTCCTGGACTTCCCCCAGGAATCTATCCAGCAGCCTAAGAGATGTTAGTCCTGTTTATTGTGCCAGGACTTCCGGGGTTTTCCACCCCTCCTCCCCCAGCAGCCACAGGTCAACCAGCCTTAGTATATCCTCTGCCATCAGTCGCCTCTGCAGGGTGGCCGACTGAACCAACCTCAACCCAGGGTGGCTGGGTTGAAGATAGGCTCCTCCCACACCCACAGCCCAGGCTCTACACTCCCATCTCATGTGGGCCTTAGCAGCTGCCAGGCCCTCAGCACCGCAGAGTAAAAATCAGAGAGACCTGCTGTACTCAACCTCTCCATCCTCAATGAGGAACAGCTGCCGGTCCAACCCTAATCTGCTGGTTACCTCCAGCCGACATCAGTATGGTACAGCAGTCTCTGCACCACCTTTAGTCAGAATGCAGCCACCCTGCTCTCCAGTTCCACCAGGCCCTGTCCTCCTTCGTGTACGGACATATACAACACTACTGCCCTCAACCAGTGATGGACCAAGCAGACTGGCGGGGGGATTGAGGACAGCCAGTTTATGCCACAGGGAAGATGCCGCCAGGTTGTTAATTATCAGCACCCTCCCTATATATGACAGTTGGGACAGGAGCCACCTTCACCTGGCCAGTCTTGATACCACTGCCTGTGACTCCCAGTTCTTCCTGACCCACTTCTCCGAGCCCAGGTACACCCCCAAAATGTTAAGCCCTTCACAATACCACCGCAAACTGTCCCTTAACAGCCCCACTGAGCCTGAATGGGTCTGTCAACATACCCATGCCTGTCCAGCACACTCCCTGCAGTCTCCTGCGTAGCAGGCCCAAAAATGGCTCAATGGGTAGTGTATATAACTTCCCAGATAGAGGGCATCCTTGTCTAATGCCCCGCCTCACCCAGACTGGTCTACTGAGCCCCCTTCCCACCTTGACTATACATGATGCCCCAGCATACAACATCTTTACACAAGCCAAAAACCTTTCCCCAAACCCAAACCCAGACATCACATTAAACAGATACTCATGGTCCACTCTATCAAAAGCCTTCTCTTCGTCTAAAGAGACCAGTCCAACGTTTACGTTAGAAACTTTTGACGAGTCCAACATGCCCTTGATTAAGAACAAGTTGTCTGTGATTGAGTACTATAGAGTCCAGATGGGATTTCAGTCTGTTAGCTAGGACCTTGGCAAATATCTTGTAGTCCGCACAGATCAATGCCACAGTTCCTAAGTTCACACAAGTCCCTTTTTTGGGCAGTAGAGTCAGAGCCGCCCGACGGCAGCTCATCGGCAACTCTCCTACACGCACTCACGCAACACTCAAAAGAAGTCCAGTCCAATTATTCCCCAGATTTTTGTATAAAACTTCACTGGGAGTCCATCGACCCCCGGTGCACTACAGGGGGACATCTGGCTTAAGGCCTCTGTCAGTTCATGGGACAACAGGGGAATGTCCATTTCATCCCTATGTGACAGAGGGAGCTTAGAGAGTTCTGCAAACAACCTGAGCACACATAGGATCACACAGTTCTGCCCTATACAACTCATTATAAAACTCCACAGTCTGCTTCCGCATCACCCTCACCACAGAGGTCACCCGCCCATCAGACAGCCGTAGACAATGCATACCCTTGGCCTCACCGCTCTGTCTTTCCAAACCAAAGAAGAAGGGTCTGGGAGCATCCATCTCCTGGAGAATGGAGAACCTAGCCCTTACAAGTGCTCCCTTTGCTTTAACCTGGAAAAAACACCCAGGTCCCTACATAATTCAGCTAAATTAGCCTGGAGGCCTACATTGCCTTGCCCCACCAGCTCTACCTCCACTTCACTGATACTACGCTCGACTTCCCCCAATACTCTCCTAGCCTCTGAGGATGAGAGAGCTGCATACTGTTGACAGTAAAGCCGGATTTGGACTTTTCCCACATCCCACCATTGACTCAGAGACTCATACTCCTCTCTTCGCTGCCCCCACATTTCCCAAAAAGTCTGGAAACCTGAGCAAAAAGTGCCATCTTGTAAGAGCTTTACATTAAAGTTCCAATAGGATGCCTGACCAGGCCCTGATGAAATAGACAGCCGAACCATGGTTATGTGGTGATCCTCCCCTTTTCTGACACCCAAACAGACGCCCCCTTTCTCTCCCTGAATTAGGCACATGCACATTTATAAGGACAAAACCCCTGCTGTTCATTTCTGCTTTTACTGAACACTTGCCCCTTTCCACCAGAGCCCCAAATCGACTTCATTCACCACATCACTATGCGTCTCCTGCAGAAACAGCACCTGTTTTTTGTTTTACATATTCACCCAATAGACTCCTCTTTCCCGCATCTCTGGCACCATTTATATTGAGCGAGCCTATCCGAAGAGTCTCGATAAGAAGTGGGAGAAAAGCCAGCAAAGAAAGAGACCAATATCAAAGCTCAAAAGCCCCAGTGCCAGAAAAAAATGATTCATCTAAACTGAAGATAGACCCTTATGCACGTTTGTTACCCACTTCCTCAACCTAAAATGTTTCCAGGGTGATAGGACACCATGGCCCTCATTTTTCTTTGTGTGTTGTACGGATCTTACAAACTTTCCCGGATCGTAAAAAAAATCATCAAGATGAACCTTTTTCCCTTTAGCCTCATTCAGGAACCTTGACAGTTCCCTCACCATGTTCCATGTATGTGCCTCGCCTGGTTCACCAACTACTTCTCAGACAGAGTTCAGTGTGTCAAATCGGAGGGCCTCTGGCCGTCTCTATGGGGGTGCCACAGGGTTCAATTCTCGGGCTGACTCTTTTCTCTGTATGCATCAATGATGTCGCTCTTGCTGCTGGTGATTCTCTGATCCACGTCTACGCAGACAACACCATTCTGTATACATCTGGCACTTCTTTGGACACTGTGTTAACAAACCTCCAGACGAGCTTCAATGCCATACAACTCTCCTTCTGTGGCCTCCAACTGCTCTTAAATGCAAGTAAAACTAAATGCATGCTCTTCAACCGATCGCTGCCCATACCTGCCCACCCGTCCAGCATCACTACTCTGGACGGTTCTGACTTAGAATATGTGGACAACTACAAATACCTAGGTGCCTAGATAGACTGTAAACTCTCCTTCCAGACTCACATTAAGCATCTCCAATCCAAATTAAATCTAGAATTGGCTTCCTATTTCACAATTTGGGGTGGCAGGGTAGCCTAGTGGCTAGAGCATTGGACTAGTAACTGAAAGGTTTCATGTTCAAATCCCCGAGCTGACAAGGTACAAATCTGTCGTTCTGCCCCTGAACAGGCAGTTAACCCTCTGTTCCTAGGCCGTCATTGAAAATAAGAATTTGTTCTTAACTGACTTGCCTAGTTAAATAAAGGTAAATAAATAAAATAAACAAAGCATTCTTCGCTCATGCTGCCAAACATACCCTCGTAAAACTGACTTTCCTACTGATCCTTGACTTTGGTGATAGGGACTTTGGGTAGTTCCAAGAGGTTTTAATGCCTTTGACCACACCAGCCTCTCCCCTCCCACCTCCTTTCTTCTCCCCCCTTTACCTCTTCCACTTGACACCCTCCTCCATCACCCTATTCACTTCCCCTTCCCCACTATACTCTCCTCATCCACTATTGTATTTTTATTTCATTCAACCTTTATTAGACTAATCAAGTCAGTTAAGACCACATTCTTATTTACAAATATTCCACTATCAATCAGCTTACCCCATTTCAGCTCCTACCTTTTTGCCGACCGCGAGCAGAACCTGCTCCACCTTAACTCCATTCTCAGGAACACACCTGAATCCATGCCGTCACGACAGCGTCTCCTCCGTGCTGGGCTGCGAAGCCATCACGCACACCATACCATTCAAACCCCAGGAAACTAAAACTCTGTCCTCTTCCTCCCGTACTTTGTAAAAAAAAAACAGTGGGTACTGCTAAACTAACAGTGCATTAACACTCCACCAAGAAAATAAGTAAGGACAGCGTCCTCTAAACGGCCTCTCAAATACAAAACACTCCCAGCATGCACTGAGAGAGAGAGACATGATGGAGAGATGAGAGAGAGACGATGGAGAGACGAGAGAGAGAGAGAGAACAGGACAGTCATTCATGTCCTAAAGTTGACTATTGACCTACCAGTTCCACACACTGTCTGTCTCTAGTGCTACGGAGAGACACTGATGTCATTTACCATTCACACACTGTCTCTAGTGCTACGGAGACACACTGATGTCATTTACCATTCACACACTGTCTCTAATGCTACGGAGAGACACTGATGTCATTTACCATTCACACACTGTCTGTCTCTAATGCTACGGAGAGACACTGATGTCATTTACCATTCACAAACTGTCCAGGACCTTATTCCCCACAAGGCAACAATAAGCCACTGAAAGACATGGTCACACGAGTCACCGGGACAGTAAAACATGGGCAATTAACAAAGGGATGGGGAGATAACTTTGCATGAAAAGGGTGAGAGAGAGATAATTAGACAGTATTGTAATACAGACAAATAAGAAGTGAGGAGACAGAGGAGTGTATTTGTAGTGGAGCCTCAGCTGTTAACTCCCCAGGGTTCACACAGCTGTCTCACATACACACACACACACACACACACACACATATCCTGTCTACAGCTCTCTTCCCCCTTTACCCTTTTTCTCTCCCTCTGTCGTCTCTCCACCTTCTCCCCCTCACTCTCTCTTTCTTCTCTCTTTCCTCTGTCACTATTTGTTCCTCTCATTTCTCCCCTCCCAGTCCTCTTCTTTACTCCTCTCCTTTCTGGAGGCAGGGCTTCAGAGCTCCATCTGGGGAGAGAGCCCTACAGTCAGAATAACAGAATTAAAGAGAGAGGGGGAATGGGAGGAGAGAGAGGGGGAATGGGAGGAGAGAGGGGGAATGGGAGGAGAGAGAGGGGGAATGGGAGGAGAGAGGGGGAATGGGAGGAGAGAGAGGGGGAAGGGGAGAAGAGAGAGGGGAGAAGAGAGAGGGGAAATGGGAGAAGAGGGAGGGGACATTGGAAAAGAGAGAGGAATGGGAAAAGAGAGAGGGGGAATGGGAAAAGAGAGAAGGGGAATGGGAAAAGAGAGGGGGAATGGGAAAAGAGAGGGGGGAAAAGAGAGGGGGAATGGGAAAAGAGAGGGGGGAATGAATGGGAAAAGAGAGGGGGAATGGGAAAAGAGAGAGGGGGAATGGGAAAAGAGAGAGGGGGAAGGGGAGAAGAGAGAGAGGGAATGGGAGAAGAGAGGGGGAATGGGAGAAGAGAGAGGGGGAAGGGGAGAAGAGAGAGGGGGAAGGGGAGGGTTGAGGGGCTCCAGTCAGAAGAGACCAGAGAGAGGGTGGAGAGGCAAGAAAGGGGTATTATGCGTGTGACAGACTGCCTCTGAATCCGTGTATTTGCGAGTCTTGCGTGTATGGACAGGACAGCCTGCATATTCCAGATTACTCCCCTTTCTTCATCCTAGATGCTTTTCCAATTACTCCCCAACCAGGAAGAAAGTAGAATGGAGAACATGTCAGCTGGTTAAGTACATTTGCTCCCCCTCTCTCATGAATGTCTCAACGATTATAATTCCCTCTCTGTCCAAGTGTCAGGACCAGAGTAAATGGGCTAGGCTAGGGCAGTGGGGGACTGTCATAATGTTAAACTCTCCTTTCTTCCCCTCTCCTCCCCTCTCCTGTATGACTGAGTTTGGGAAATGTGGATAAGACTGGATCAGAGTTCAGATATTGGGGGATACAGGGGCATGTAAGAATGGACTGGATCAGAGTCTGGACTGGATCAGAGTTCAGATATTGGGGGACACATGGCGATGTAAGAATGGACTGGATCAGAGTTCAGATATTGGGGGATACATGGCGATGTAAGAATGGACTGGATCAGAGTTCAGATATTGGGGGACACATGGCGATGTAAGAATGGACTGGATCAGAGTTCAGATATTGGGGATTCATTGGTGCAGGGAGATGGGGAGGATATGGCTGTGTGCCAAGGGAGAGGGGGAATACAGAAGTAAACAGAGGGATAGAAAGGGGGATCAAGGGATATGGAGGGATATGGAGGGATAGAGAAATGGAAAAGTGATAATGGTTGGTGTGGGCTGGACTGAGATGGGCTGGTCTGATCAGGGCTGGTCTGAGATGGGCTGGTCTGATCAGGGCTGGTCTGATTTGGGCCAGTCTGGTCTGATCTGGGCTGGTTTATTCTGCCACTAGTGATAAATGAGTAATCAGGAGAGCAAGGTCCGCTGGTCTCTCAGGACCACTACTGCACAGCCTTATCACACACTGGGTCACGGACACACTCTCAAACACATTTGGGCTAGATCCATTGCTACCCCACCGCATAACCCACCGGCAGCACAGAGAGCAGATATAGATTTCTCCTCCTCCCTGCCTGACTGTCTGCCTGTATACCTCTACCCTCCCCTCCTCCCTGCCTGACTGTCTGCCTGTATACCTCTACCCTCCCCTCCTCCCTGCCTGACTGTCTGCCTGTATACCTCTACCCTCCCCCCTCCTCCCTGCCTGACTGTCTGCCTGTATACCTCTACCCTCCCCTCCCCTCCCTGCCTGACTGTCTGCCTGTATACCTCTACCCTCCCCTCCCTGCCTGACTGTCTGCCTGTATACCTCCCCTCCCTGCCTGACTCCCTGTATACTCCCTGCCTGACTGTCTGCCTGTATACCTCTACCCTCCCCTCCCCTCCCTGCCTGACTGTCTGCCTGACTGTCTGCCTGTATACCTCTACCCTCCCCTCCCTGCCTGACTGTCTGCCTGTATACCTCTACCCTCCCCTCCCCTCCCTGCCTGACTGTCTGCCTGTATACCTCTACCCTCCCCTCCTCCCTGCCTGACTGTCTGCCTGTATACCTCTACCCTCCCCTCCCTGCCTGACTGTCTGCCTGTATGCCTCTACCCTCCCCCCCCCCCATGCCTGACTGTCTGCCTGTATACCTCTACCCTCCCCTCCCTGCCTGACTGTCTGCCTGTATACCTCTACCCTCCCCTCCCTGCCTCACCTCTGTGACATGCTGCTGGAGAACTATTGGTGTGTCAAGACAGAGACAAAGATCAGGTCAGACAGCCATGTAACTACAGACCTCTATGGAACTGAGGAGAGAAGTGCAAAGGGAGGAGGAGATCTCCATATTAACTCTGAGGAGAGAAGTGCAAGGGGAGGGAGAGAGACACAGGGAGGGAGAATGACACAGGGAGGGAGAGAGACACAGGGAAGGAGAGAGACACAGGGAAGGAGAGAGACAGAGGGAGGGAGAGAGACACAGGGAGGGAGAGAGACACGAGGGAGGGAGAGAGACACGGGAGAGAGAGAGACACAGGGAGGGAGAGAGACACGGGGAGGGAGAGAGACACATGGAGGGAGAGAGACACAGGGAGGGAGACACAGGGGGGAGAGAGAGAGAGACACAGGGAGGGAGAGAGAGAGAGACACAGGGAGGGAGAGAGACACGGGGAGGGAGAGAGACACGGGGAGGGAGGGAGAGAGACACGGGGAGGGAGAGAGAGAGACACGGGGAGGGAGAGAGAGAGAGACACGGGGAGGGAGAGAGACACGGGGAGGGAGGGAGAGAGACACAGGGACAGAAAGAAACACAGGGAGAGAGATAGACACAAGGAGGGAGACATAGGGTAGGGGAGGGAGAGAGGAGACATAGGGTAGGGAGAGAGACACAAGGAGGGAGACATAGGGTAGGGAGGAGACACAAGGAGGGAGACATAGGGTAGGGAGGGAGACACAAGGAGGGAGGGAGACAGGGAGGGAGGGAGACACAGGGAGAGAGAGAGAGACACCTTTTGGTGAGAGACACAGGGAGGGAGGGAGACACAGGGAGGGAGAGAGACACGGGGAGACATAGGGTAGGGAGAGAGAGAGAGACACAGGGAGGGAGACATAGGGTAGGGAGGGAGACACAAGGAGGGAGGGAGACAGGGAGGGAAGGAGACACAGGGAGAGAGAGAGAGAGAGAGAGAGAGAGAGAGAGAGAGAAAAGGGGAGGGAGAGAGAGAGAGACACGGGGAGGGAGAGAGAGAGACACGGGGAGGGAGAGAGAGAGACACGGGGAGGGAGAGAGAGAGAGAAAGGGGAGGGAGAGAGAGAGAGACACGGGGAGGGAGGGAGAGAGAGACACGGGGAGGGAGAGAGACACTGGGTGGGAGAGAGACACGGGGAGGGAGAGAGACACCGGGAGGGAGAGGGACACGGGGAGGGAGAGAAACACCGGGAGGGAGAGGGACACGGGGAGAGAGAGAGACATGGGGAGGGAGAGAGAGACACGGGGAGGGAGAGAGACACTGGGAGTTAGAGAGACACGGGGAGGGAGAGAAACACGGGGAGGGAGAGAGACACGGGGAGGGAGAGGGACATGGGGAGGGAGAGAGAGAGAGACAAGGGGGGGGAGAGAGAGAGAGACAAGGGGAGGGAGAGAGAGAGAGACACGGGGAGGGAGAGAGAGACACGGGGAGGGAGAGAGACACGGGGGAGGGAGAGAGACACGGGGAGGGAGAGAGACACGGGGAGGGAGAGAGACACCGGGAGAGAGAGAGACACAGGGAGGGAGAGAAAGACACGGGGGAGGGAGAGAGACACATGGAGGGAGAGAGACACAGGGAGGGAGACACAGGGAGGGAGAGAGAGAGAGCGACACAGGGAGGGAGAGAGAGACACAGGGAGGGAGGAGAGAGACACGGGGAGGGAGAGAGACACGGGGAGGGAGAGAGAGAGACACAGGGAAGGAGAGAGAGAGACACGGGGAGGGAGAGAGACACGGGGAGGGAGAGAGAGAGAGACACGGGGAGGGAGAGAGACACGGGGAGGGAGGGAGAGAGACACAGGGACAGAAAGAAACACAGGGAGAGAGATAGACACAAGGAGGGAGACATAGGGTAGGGCGGGAGACATAGGGTAGGGAGGGAGACACAAGGAGGGAGACATAGGGTAGGGAGGGAGACACAAGGAGGGAGACATAGGGTAGGGAGGGAGACACAAGGAGGGAGGGAGACAGGGAGGGAGGGAGACACAGGGAGAGAGAGAGACACCTTTTGGTGAGAGACACAGGGAGGGAGGGAGACACAGGGAGGGAGAGAGACACGAGGGAGACATAGGGTAGGGAGAGAGAGAGAGACACAGGGAGGGAGACATAGGGTAGGGAGGGAGACACAAGGAGGGAGGGAGACAGGTAGGGAAGGAGACACAGGGAGAGAGAGAGAGAGAGAGAGAGACACCTTTTCGAGAGAGACACAGGGAGGGAGGGAGACACAGGGAGAGAGACACCTTTTAGAGAGAGACACAGGGAGGGAGAGAGACACGGGGAGAGAGAGACACAGGGGGAGAGAGACACTGGGTGGGAGAGAGACACTGGGTGGGAGAGAGACACGGGGAGGGAGAGAGACACGGGGGGGAGAGAGACACGGGGAGAGAGAGAGAGACACGGGGAGAGAGAGAGACACGGGGAGGGAGAGAGAGACACAGGGAGGGAGAGAGACACGGGGAGGGAGAGAGAGACACGGGGAGGGAGAGAGAGACACAGGGAGGGAGAGAGAGAGAGACGGGGAGGGAGAGAGACACGGGGAGGGAGAGAGAGAGATACGGGGATGGAGAGAGATACGGGAGGGGGGAGGGAGAGCGATACTGGGAGGGAGAGAGAGAGCGAGACGGGGAGGGAGAGAGACTGGGAGGGAGGGAGAGAGACACGGGGGAGGGAGAGAGAGACACGGGGAGGGAGGGAGAGAGAGACGGGGAGGGAGGGAGGGAGAGAGACACGGGGAGGGAGAGAGACACGGGGAGAGAGAGACACGGGGACGGAGAGAGAGAGCGAGACGGGGAGGGAGAGAGAGAGAGAGAGACGGGGAGGGAGAGAGACTGGGAGGGAGAGAGACACGGGGGGAGGAGAGAGAGACACGGGGAGAGAGACACGGGGAGGGATGGAGAGAGAGACGGGGAGGGAGGGAGAGAGAGAGAGACGGGGAGGGAGGGAGAGAGAGACGGGGAGGGAGGGAGGGAGAGAGACACGGGGGGGAGAGAGACACGGGGAGAGAGAGACACGGGGACGGAGAGAGAGAGCGAGACGGGGAGGGAGAGAGAGAGAGAGAGACGGGGAGGGAGAGAGACACAGGGAGAGAGATAGACACAAGGAGGGAGACATAGGGAGGGAGACACAAGGAGGGAGACATAGGGTAGGGAGGGAGACAGGGAGGGAAGGAGACACAGGGAGAGAGAGAGAGAGAGACCTTTTTGAGAGAGACACAGGGAGAGAGAGAGACACCTTTTAGTGAGAGACACAGTGAGGGAGGGAGACACAGGGAGGGAGAGAGACACGAGGGAGACATAGAGTAGGGAGAGAGAGAGAGACACAGGGAGGGAGACGTAGGGAGGGAGACACAAGGAGGGAGGGAGACAGGGAGGGAAGGAGACACAGGGAGAGAGAGAGAGAGAGAGAGACCTTTTCGAGAGAGACACAGGGAGGGAGAGAGACACAGGGAGGGAGAGAGACACAGGGAGGGAGAGAGACACGGGGAGAGAGAGACACGGAGAGAGAGACACAGGGAGAGAGAGACACAGGGAGAGAGAGACACAGGGAGGGAGAGAGATAGGGAGGGAGACAGAAAGGGAGAGAGAGAGACACAGGGACAGAAAGAAACACAGTGAGAGCGATAGACTCAAGGAGGGAGACATAGGGTAGGGAGGGAGAAACAAGGAGGGAGACATAGGGTAGGGAGGGAGACACAAGGAGGGAGGGAGGGAGGGAGACACTGGGAGAGAGAGAGACCTTTTAGAGAGAGACACAGGGAGGGAGGGAGGGAGGGAGGGAGGGAGAGAGAGAGAGAGAGAGAGAGAGAGAGAGAGAGAGAGAGAGAGAGAGAGAGGGAGAGAGAGAGAGAGAGAGAGACCTTTTAGAGAGAGACACAGGGAGGGAGAGTGTCTCTCTCTCTCTCCCTGTAAGGTGAGAGGGGGAAGGGAGGGGAAATGGGGGCGAGGTGTAGGAGAGAGAGCAGACAGAAGGACCAGAGAGAGCTGAGGGGACTGGAGAGCAGGGGGAAAAGAGGAGAGGGTCGGCTGCGGAGGGGTAGACAGAGCAGAGAGAATGAGAGTGGAGTCTCTCTGGGATTCTCCACAATGACAAACAGGCTGTGTCCCTGTTCTCCCCTTGTACCTCTTTACTTTTCTCTCCTTGTACCTTCATGTACCTGACTCCCCTGGAGTATAATATCACTTACCACCCCACATGAGAATGGTGTGTGTGTGTGTGTGTGTGTGTATAAATGTGTGTGTATGTATAAATGTGTGTGTGTGTGTATAAATGTGTGTGTGTGTGTGTGTATAAATGTGTGTGTGCGTGTATAAATGTGTGTGTGTGTGTGCGTGTATAAATGTGTGTGTGCGTGTATAAATGTGTGTGTGTGTGTGTGTGTGTGTATAAATGTGTGTGCCGCGTGTATAAATGTGTGTGCGTGTATAAATGTGTGTGTGCGTGTATAAATGTGTGTGTGTGTGCGTGTATAAATGTGTGTGTGTTTGTGTGCGTGTATAAATGTGTGTGTGTGTGTGTGTGTGTGTGGAGTGTATAAATGTGTGTGTGTGTGCGTGTATAAATGTGTGTGTGTTTGTGTGCGTGTATAAATGTGTGTGTGTGCATGTATAAATGTGTGTGTGTGAGTGCGTGTATAAATGTGTGAGTGCGTGTATAAATGTGTGTGTGTGTGTGTATAAATGTGTGTGCGTGTATAAATTTGTGTGCGCATGCGTGTATAAATGTGTGAGTGTGAGCGTGTATAAATGTGTGTGTGTGCGTATATAAGTGCGTGTGCGTGTATAAACGTGTGCGTGAACTGTAGAGATACACCTGGATGAGTAAGGAGTGTTTTTCCACCTTCCCTTGAATACAATGTTACAAACTTACCCAGATGGCACCTTGGCGTTGAAAGTCACACTGTACTTATAGTTGAATAAACAATGTGTATTTTTCCTTTGTGAATGTCGACACAACGATGTGTGTGTGTTTCCATTTGGCCAGCGGGATAGAGAGGCTGGGACTACCGGGGGAGGATAGATTGCAGCTGCAAAAACTAAGTTTATGTTTACTAATTTGGTGGGATTTGTACACAATCATAGAAACATACTAAAATGCACTTATCTAAATATGTTTTTCCTTCATTTTGTCATGTTCCTGGAACCATCATCTACTCATGGACTAAAGGTAAGTTAAACAGTCATCAGTGTCTCTTCTTTTTCCTGTTGTATAGTGTAATATCTGTAATGTTAGTGTTTGTTTTTTAGCATGAGTATACCCCAGCCCTAGATAAAGATACTGTAACATATGACTATACCCCAGCCCTAGATAAAGATACTGTAACATATGACTATACCCCAGCCCTAGATAAAGATACTGTAACATATGACTATACCCCAGCCCTAGATAAAGATACTGTAACATATGAGTAAACCCCAGCCCTAGATAAAGATACTGTAACATATGAGTATACCCCAGCCCTAGATAAAGATACTGTAACATATGAGTATACCCTAGCCCTAGATAAAGATACTGTAACATATGAGTATACCCTAGCCCTAGATAAAGATACTGTAACATATGAGTATACCCCAGCCCTAGATAAAGATACTGTAACATATGAGTATACCCTAGCCCTAGATAAAGATACTGTAACATATGACTATACCCCAGCCCTAGATAAAGATACTGTAACATATGAGTATACCCTAGCCCTAGATAAAGATACTGTAACATATGAGTATACCCTAGCCCTAGATAAAGATACTGTAACATATGAGTATACCCTAGCCCTAGATAAAGATACTGTAACATATGAGTATACCCTAGCCCTAGATAAAGATACTGTAACATATGAGTAAACCCCAACCCTAGATAAAGATACTGTAACATATGACTATACCCCAGCCCTAGATAAAGATACTGTAACATATGAGTATACCCCAGCCCTAGATAAAGACACTGTAACATATGAGTATACCCCAGCCCTAGATAAAGACACTGTAACATATGAGTAAACCCCAGCCCTAGATAAAGATACTGTAACATATGAGTATACCACAGCCCTAGATAAAGACACTGTAACACACGAGTATACCCTAGCCCTAGATAAATATACTGTAACATATGAGTATACCCCAGCCCTAGATAAAGATACTGTAACATATGAGTATACCCCAGTCCTAGATAAAGATACTGTAACATATGAGTATACCCCAGTCCTAGATAAAGATACTGTAACATATGAGTATACCCCAGTCCTAGATAAAGATAGAAACGTATGAGTATACCCCAGCCCTAGATAAAGATACTGTAACGTATGAGTATACCCCAGTCCTAGATAAAGATACTGTAACATATGAGTATACCCCAGTCCTAGATAAAGATAGAAACGTATGAGTATACCTTAGCCCTAGATAAAGATAGAAACGTATGAGTATACCTTAGCCTTAGATAAAGATACTGTAACGTATGAGTATACCCCAGCCCTAGATAAAGACACTTTAACATATGAGTATACCCCAGCCCTAGATAAATATACTGTAATATATGAGTATGCCCTAGATAAAGACACTTTAACACACGAGTATACCACAGCCCTAGATAAAGACGCTGTAACATATGAGTATGCCCTAGATAAAGACACTGTAACATATGAGTATGCCCTAGATAAAGACACTGTAACATATGAGTATACCACAGCCCTAGATAAAGACACTGTAACATATGAGTATACCACAGCCCTAGATAAAGATACGGTAACATATGAGTATGCCCTAGCCCTAGATAAATATACTGTAACATATGAGTATACCCCAGCCCTAGATAAAGACACTGTAACATATGAGTATACCCCAGCCCTAGATAAAGATACGGTAGATATGAGTATACCCCAGCCCTAGATAAAGATAGAAACGTATGAGTATACCCCAGCCCTAGATAAAGATAGAAACGTATGAGTATACCACAGCCCTAGATAAAGATACTGTAACATATAAGTATACCACAGCCCTAGATAAAGATGCTGTAACATATGAGTATACCACAGCCCTAGATAAAGATGCTGTAACATATGAGTATACCACAGCCCTAGATAAAGATAGAAACGTATGAGTATACCCTAGCCCTAGATAAAGATACCATAACGTATGAGTATACCCCAGCCCTAGATAAAGATACGGTAACACACGAGTATACCCTAGCCCTAGATAAAGACACTGTAACATATGAGTATAGCCCAGCCCTAGATAAAGATAGAAACGTATGAATATACCCCAGCCCTAGATGAAGACACTGTAACATATGAGTATACCCCAGCCCTAGATAAATATACTGTAACATATGAGTATACCCCAGTCCTAGATAAAGATACTGTAACATATGAGTATACCCCAGCCCTAGATAAAGATAGAAACGTATGAGTATACCCCAGCCCTAGATAAAGATACTGTAACGTATGAGTATACCCCAGCCCTAGATAAATATACTGTAACATATGAGTATGCCCTAGATAAAGACACTGTAACATATGAGTATACCACAGCCCTAGATAAAGACACTGTAACATATGAGTATACCACAGCCCTAGATAAAGATACTGTAACATGTGAGTATACCCCAGCCCTAGATAAAGATACTGTAACATGTGAGTATACCCCAGCCCTAGATAAAGATACTGTAACATATGAGTATACCCCAGCCCTAGATAAAGACACTGTAACACACGAGTATACCCTAGCCCTAGATAAAGATACTGTAACATATGAGTATACCCCAGCCCTAGATAAAGATAGAAACATATGAGTATACCCCAGCCCTAGATAAAGACACTGTAACATATGAGTATACCCCAGCCCTAGATAAAGATACGGTAGATATGAGTATACCCCAGCCCTAGATAAAGATAGAAACGTATGAGTATACCCCAGCCCTAGATAAAGATAGAAACGTATGAGTATACCACAGCCCTAGATAAAGATACTGTAACATATGAGTATACCACAGCCCTAGATAAAGATACTGTAACATATAAGTATACCACAGCCCTAGATAAAGATGCTGTAACATATGAGTATACCACAGCCCTAGATAAAGATGCTGTAACATATGAGTATACCACAGCCCTAGATAAAGATAGAAACGTATGAGTATACCCCAGCCCTAGATAAAGATACTGTAACATATGAGTATACCCCAGCCCTAGATAAAGATACTGTAACATATGAGTATACCCCAGCCCTAGATAAAGATGCTGTAACATATGAGTATACCACAGCCCTAGATAAAGATAGAAACGTATGAGTATACCCCAGCCCTAGATAAAGATGCTGTAACATATGAGTATACCACAGCCCTAGATAAAGATGCTGTAACATATGAGTATACCACAGCCCTAGATAAAGATACTGTAACATATGAGTATACCACAGCCCTAGATAAAGATAGAAACGTATGAGTATACCCCAGCCCTAGATAAAGATGCTGTAACATATGAGTATACCACAGCCCTAGATAAAGATAGAAACGTATGAGTATACCCCAGCCCTAGATAAAGATGCTGTAACATATGAGTATACCCTAGATAAATATACTGTAACAGAAGATAGAGATGAAATCCTACCACAATAATTTAACATATCTACAGAACAAGATGTATGATAATGTCTATAGTGCATCTCCAGGCAGGAGTCATAACTGAGGAAGTCACTATAGAGCTAACCAATTCACTAACTGTCACTTCTAATACAGCACCATGCCAGGGAGATCTGATGCCCACTGCTCTCAGACTAGCTGTCCTAACCCATAACGTGTGTGTGTACGCGCCTGCACGTGTGTGTATGCCTGTCGTAACTCATAGCAACCAGCATGGCCATGATGTTGTTTGAAGTGGTAGCTGGAGAAGCTGGTTGTCCGTGGCGATAAGACCTCAGAGATGAGGAATCTGATTGGACTAGCAGGTCCTTTGAAACAGCTGTGACTGGCGGTTCGCCACTGGGATGCTAATGAGGGACTAGAGAGGAAGTAAAGCTTTGAACCTGATTGGTCCTGGCGGGAGGGAGGGAGAAGGGAGGGGGGTAGAACGTAAGGAAGGAAAGGAGAGAGGAGAGGAGGGAAAGGAGAGAGGAGAGGAGGGAAAGGAGAGGGGAAGGAGAAAGGAGAAGTGGAGTGAAAGGTGCGATAATGAGGGAAAGGAGAGAGGACAGGAGGGAAAGGAGAGAGGAGAGAAGGGAAAGGAGAGAGGAGAGGAGGGGAAGGAGAAAGGAGAAGTGGAGTGAAAGGTGAGATAATGAGGGAAAGGAGAGAGGACAGGAGGGAAAGGAGAGAGGAGTGGAGGGAAAGGAGAGAGGAGAGGTGGGAGGGAAAGAGGAGAGGAGGGAAAGCAGAGGAGAGGAGTGGAGAGGAGAGAGAGAGAGAAGAGGAGAGGGGGAAAGGAGAGAGAAGAGGAGAGAGAGAGGAGGGAAAGGAGAGAGGACAGGAGAGAGGACAGGGGGGAAAGGAGAGAGGGACAGGAGAGAGGAGAGGAGGGAAAGAGGAGAGGAGAGGAGGGAAAGAGGAGAGGAGGGAAAGGAGAGAGGAGAGGAGGGAAAGGAGAGAGGAGAGGAGATCGGAAGGAAAGGAGAGAGGAGAGAAGGGAAAGCAGAGAAAGAGGGGGAGTGCAGGAGCAGAGATAGAAAAGGCCTTGCCTGTGCTCCTCTATTGAGCCAATCAGAGAGTAGCTAAAGGCTAATGCCAGGTTTCTTTGCCATACAACCCTACTTGGCAACCATTATCTGTTTGAGTTTATTTTATTTTTGTTCTACATGATTAAGTCAGATAAAAGGTGCTCTCTCATCTATGTTTATCTCCACCAGCATCTCTCCTGCACCTTTTTCTCTTTGTCTCAACCATTGTTAGGAAGATGTATGGTCCAAATCAGATTAAGTACTATATACAGTATATGAAAGATTAGATTAATCCTATATATTAAAATCAGATGTTAGGTACTATATACAGTATATGAAAGATTAGATTAATCCTATAAATTAAAATGGCCAATTTGGGTATAATCAATTAGTGTAATTTCTCAGAGATCACATTATAACTAAATAATGTTTCAGGAATGCTACTGATATCTGTTTCTAACTATAGAAAACATTTCAGAACAACCTCAGATGATGGGTGTCCAAATCCTCTTAGTGGTACTTCTTTCAGTGGAGTGACTCTTAAGGCCCAATCTTGGCTGCGATCTCTCTCTCTCTCTCTGCAGTTGAGTGGTTAAAGTCCACTAGGTGCTACTCTCCAACTGGTTTGGTCTTGTCCCTGTGTGACAGAGTCATTCGGAGCCGTGTGTCACCCACCCTGACAGATACTTAACCTCTGCAAGCAGCAGCTCTGCTTGCTGACCCTGGCTGGGGCGAAGGCTGGCTGACACTGGCTGGGGCGAAGGCTGGCTGACACTGGCTGGGGCGAAGGCTGGCTGACCCTGGCTGGGGCAAGGCTGGCTGACACTGGCTGGGGCGGAGGCTGGCTGACACTGGCTGGGGCGAAGGCTGGCTGACACTGGCTGGGGCGAAGGCTGGCTGACACTGGCTGGGGCGAAGGCTGGCTGACACTGGCTGGGGCGAAGGCTGGCTGACACTGGCTGGGGCGAAGGCTGGCTGACACTGGCTGGGGCGAAGGCTGGCTGACACTGGCTGGGGCGAAGGCTGGCGGACACTGGCTGGGGCGAAGGCTGGCTGACACTGGCTGGGGCGAAGGCTGGCTGGGGCTGGGGCGAAGGCTGGCTGACACTGGCTGGGGCGAAGGCTGGCTGACACTGGCTGGGGCGAAGGCTGGCTGACACTGGCTGGGGCGAAGGCTGGCTGACACTGGCTGGGGCGCTGGCTGACACTGGCTGGGGCGAAGGCTGGCTGACACTGGCTGGGGCGAAGGCTGGCTGACACTGGCTGGGGCGAAGGCTGGCTGGGCTGGGGAAGGCTGGCTGACACTGGCTGGGGCGAAGGCTGGCTGACACTGGCTGGGGCGAAGGCTGGCTGACACTGGCTGGGGTGAAGGCTGGCTGACCCTGGCTGGGGTGAAGGCTGGCTGACACTGGCTGGGGCGAAGGCTGGCTGAACCTGGCTGCAGCGAAGGCTGGCTGACACTGGCTGGGGCGAAGGCTGGCTGACACTGGCTGGGACGAAGGCTGGCTGACACTGGCTGGGGCGAAGGCTGGCTGACCCTGGCTGGGGCGAAGGCTGGCTGACCCTGGCTGGGGTGAAGGCTGGCTGACCCTGGCTGGGGCGAAGGCTGGCTGACCCTGGCTGGGGCAAAGGCTGGCTGACCCTGGCTGGGGCGAAGGCTGGCTGACCCTGGCTGGGGCGAAGGCTGGCTGACACTGTGGACTGTATTAAGTGCAGTTTATGGGATATGCTAATTAGAACTTTACAGAAAGGAGCCAGGGGATCAGGCTCTTTAGGAGGTGAACACCCTCCAGCGGTCACTACGACACACACACACATGCAAACACACACCACAAACACACACACACACACACTTACAGTGCCTTAAGAAATTATTCACACCCCTTGACTTTTTCCACATTTTGACTACCGAATGACTACCGAGCAGTGAATTTCAAACACAGATTCAACCACAAAGACCAACATTTTCCAATTTCTTGCGAAGAAGGGCACCTATTGATAGATAGGTCATAAAAAGTAGACATTGAGCATGGGGAAATGTTTAATTACACTTTGGATGGTGTATCAATACACCCAGTCACTACATATATACAGGCGTCCTTCCTAACTCAGTTGCCTGAGAGGAAGGAAACTGTTCAGGGATTCTGTATGTAGCCTCGCTACTTTTATAGCCTCACTACTGTACAGTCATGGCCAAAATCTCTAGCCTTGTCTAGATCTCTAGCCTTGTCCTCGTCAACACTCACACCTGTGTTAACGAGAGAATCACTGACATGATGTCAGCTGGTCCTTTTGTGGCAGGGCTGAAATGCAGTGGAAATGTTTTTTTGAGATTCAGTTCATTTGCATGGCAAAGAGGGACTTTGCAATTAATTGCAATTCATCTGATCACTCTTCATAACATTCTGGAGTATATGCAAATTGACATCATATGAACTGAGGCAGCAAACTTTGTGGAAATTAATATTTGTGTCTCAAAACTTTTGGCCACGACTCTATATAGCCTTGCTACTGTTATTTTTATTTTATTTGTCTTTTTACTGTTGTTTTTATTTCTTTACTTACCTATTGTTCACCTAATATATATTTTTTTGCAGTATTGGTTAGAGCCTGTAAGTAAGCATTTCACTGTAAGGTTGTATTCGGCGCACGTGACAAATACACTTTCATTTGATTTCACCATGAGGCCAATGGTGACTTTAAAACAGTTACAGAGTTTAATGGCTTTGAAAGGAGAAAACTGAGGATGGATCAACAACGTTGTAGTTACTCCACAATACTAACCTAATTGACAGAGGGGAACCTTGTACAGAATGAAAATATTCCAAAACATGCATCCTGTTTGCAACAAGACACTAAAGTAAAACTGCAAGAGATTTTGGCATAGCAATTAACTTTATGTTTGTGGAAAATCCAATGCAACACATTACTGAGTACTCCTCTTCATATTTTTAAGCATAGTGGTGGCTGCATCATGGAATGGGTATGCTTGTAATCGTTAAGGACTGGGGAGTTTTTCAGGATAAAATATAAATGGAATGGAGCTAAGCACAGGCAAAATCCTATAGGTAATTCTGGTTCAGTCTGCTTTCCACTAGACACTGGGAGATGAATTCACCTTTCAGCAAGACAATAACCTAAAACACAAGGCGTTGCTTACCAAGAAAACAGTGAATATTCCTGGGTGGTTGAATTAAATTACCATGAAAATCTGACCTGAAAATGCTCTGCTTTCCCTCAATTATCAACAGACAATTTGACAGCTTGTATCATTTTTTAAAGAATAATGGGCATATGTTGCACAATCCAGGTGTTCAGAGCTCTTAGAGATTTACCCAGAAAGACTCAATCGGTGCCAAAGGTGTTTCTACAAAGTATTGACTCAGGGGTATGAATACTTTGCAAACATATCTAAAAACATGTTTTCCCTTTTCCTTCTGAGGTATTGTGTGTAGATTGCTAAGAAAAACATATATTTAATCCATTTTGAATTCAGTCTGTAAATCAACAAAATGTGGTATGAGTCAAGGGGTATGAATACTTTCTGAAGGCACTGTACGTCAGAGAGAGAGAGAGAAAGTCAGGCTGGATACATCCTGCTTTTGTTCCAGAGAGATAAGGTTGTTGTGGAGGGATAGGGAGATGTGGAGGAGTGGCTGTTCCCTTTTAACAGCAGGTCCTTTGGTTAAATGCGGACTGTGAGTCCTAGCCTCTCTATAACCTCCTCTCCTCCTCTCCCCAGGGAGGTTTTATCTGTCCATTTCCTCTCCTCCAGGCCTGTGGGACGTGTTAATGGCACCATGTTCCCTGTCACTCCCACAGTTAAATGGAAACCGACCATGAAAGTATGGCTACTCTTCTCAGGGCTGGTTGGCTCCATACACCATGCCCTTGTTCTCAGCTCACTCAGTCAAACACACACACACACACACACACACACACACACACACACACACAACACACAAACACACACACACACACACACGAACACACAAACACACAGTCAGGCCTCAATCTGCAAGTGTAATATCCCCATTAGACAGTATCAATCACATTTATTGATAAATATAAAGAAACCCAGCCTAAAACCCCAAACAGCAAGTAATGCAGATGTAAAAGCACGGTAGCTAGGTAAAACTCCCTAGAAAGGCAGGGATTTTGGAAGAAACCTAGAGAGGAACCAGGCTCTGAGGGGTGGCCAATCCTCTTCTGGCTGTGCCGGGTGGAGATTATAAGAGTACATGGCCAAGATGTTCAAACGTTCATAGATGACCAGCATGGTCAAGTAATAATAATCACAGTGGTTGTAGAGGGTGCAACAGGTCAGCACCTCAGGAGTAAATATCAGTTGGCGTTTCATAGCCAATTATTCAAAGTTAGAGACAGCAGGTGCGGTAGAGAGAGAGTCCATAACAGTAGGTCCGGGACAAGGTAGCACATACAGGAAACAGGTCAGGGTTCCATAGCCTTAGGCAGAACAGTTGAAACTGGAGCACGACCATGTGGACTGGGGACAGCAAGGAGTCATCAGGCCAGGTAGTCCTGAGGCAAGGTCCCAGGGCTCAGGTCCTCCGGGAGGAGAGGGAGAGAAAGAGAATTAGAGAGAGCGTACTTAAATTCACGCAGGACATCAGATAAGACAGGAGAAATAGTCCAGATATAATAGACTGACCCTAGCCCCCCGACACATAAACTACTGCAGCACAGTAGAGCTGTTTATGTGGCAGATTCACATCAAGGATACTAATGTTGCACTGCACGGTAAACCAAAACTTTAGTACTTTTTCAATACTAGAACAGGAAAAACAGTTTGGTATTCAAATTTTTGTGACTTTCATTACTTCTGTCAAATGTGTTTCACGTATCTGTCTATCGACTGTCCTTGCTAGCTTACAGCTGAAACATCAGTTCAGTGCCCTGGTACTTAGTTTATTATACTATAATGCAAGATATGGTGATTTGAATGCTGATTGCCACCAAAAACCTTATTCTTTCACTTAATTGGTCTCCCTCACGTCTCTCCCTCACGTCTCTCCCTCAGCCAAAGATGATCTCTTGCCTCATTGAACTGAGGTCTCTGACAGGCCACACCCCTTTTGGCTTGTGAATGATGTCATTACTGGTCAGTGACCAGTCAATACTGTTGCCTACTGTACCACTGTGCATGTTCTACCTGATTGGCTGCTTTAGCCATTTGGCACAGGGCAGTGTAAAAACAAATTAGATGGTCTCCCCACTCTCATCCTCCTCTCCCTCTCTCCTCCTCACTCATCCCTTTCCTTCACTCCCCTGCTCACCAGTACATATGCTCACACACCTGGCCTGTGTCGTTACCTGTTTACAAATGACCAGTGATTTTTGCTTGGTTCTCCATTCTCTCTCTCTTTCTCTCCGTGTCATAATTATGCCTTTGAGTTCATGTTTGGTTCTTACACTCCTCTGTTTAAAAAATATCATCACAGACACCTTCTATCTCTCCCTCTGTCTGTCTTGACTTTATCTCTCTCTCTTTCTGTCTCTCTCACATAGCTTCTCCTAAAAGCTGTGTGTGTGTGTGTGTGTGTGTGTGTGTGTGTGTGTGTGTGTGTGTGTGTGTGTGTGTGTGTGTGTGTGTGTGTGTGTGTGTGTGTGTGTGTGTGTGTGTGTGTGTGTGTGTGTGTGTGTGTGTGTGTCTGTCTGTCTGTCTGGGGGCTAATGGTCTCCAGTGAGAACGGCAGGCTGAAGATTTATGCCACAAATTAGTGAAATGTGATCAAACAGTCTCCCAGTTAATCACACAGGACCCGTGCCTGTCCCTACTTTATCTGCAGGCATAATTACACCCTCCCGTTCCTCCGACAGCCCAACGCATGGATGGTGGGGGGTGTGTGTGTGGAGACGTTGTCACAGTGATAAATGCCTAGGGTGACAGGGGGAGCGGAGAGAGTGTTTTAAACATGTACTCACTTAACACCCCTCCCGCTTGTGAACGCTCGCCTCACCTTGAACATTCGCAGTAAATGGTCCTAGTGAATGCTCTTCCTAAACTCTTCCTGCCATGTGACAGATAAGCCAAAAGCCATGTTTCTGAAAAACATAGTTGTGAGAGATCATAGAGAGATGTGAGTGGAGCCTCTCATTTCTCTCTCTGTGACAGTCATTTAAACAGCTGTTTATGCAGAGATTTTAATATCAATAAGAGGCAAGCAGGCAGGCGGTTTCTAAACACACACACGCAGGCTGGAAATCAGCAGTCTCCATCTCGCTGCTATGACAGGGTAGGTAATTATGTTGGAGTGTGTGTGTTTTGAAAGTGTTCATGCTGTTTGCTGGGTGAAAAATGATAATCGGGTGATTTTTAAGTGCTATATCTGCTGCCTGCGTGGCTAATGAAAAGTACTTTTAATCCAGTTTGGAGGAGGAGAGGATGAGTAGATGTGAGGAGAAGGGGCTCGTGAAAGGAGGAACAGAGGTGGAGTTGGGAGTGTGTGTGTGTGTGTGTGTGTGTGTGTGTGTGTGTGTGTGTGTGTGTGTGTGTGTGTGTGTGTGTGTGTGTGTGTGTGTGTGTGTTTGTCAAAGGAAAGCCTTGGCATGAGCCCTGAGCTCAGCAATTAGAAGATGCGTTTGGAATACTGCTCTCTCTGAAATTGGAGTCTCTGGTCTCGGAATCCAGCAAACCTCTAGTCTACAGTGTGTGTTGCCTCTTCTATTATCCTATAGCTCACTGACTGTCTTCATCTATACCTTCCCATCTTTAGCAGTAACTTACAGGCAGCTCATTAGCAGCTCATTAGCTCATTGGTTTCTGTATTTCATATTGCAGTATACTTACCATAATCTAAATACAATCTCGACACCCAGCACAATGTTGTACAATTTACTGTATTATACTGGAAACGGGTAAATGCTACTGTAATCATAATTAGGAGAGGCTTTTAGAATACATCTTTCTCTCTATCTCTCTAATGCTATCTCTATCTCTCTATCTCGCTCTATTTCTCTCTAACTCTATCTCTATCTCTCTCTCTAACTCTATCTCTCTATCAATTCAATTCAATTCAAGGGGCTTTATTGGCATGGGAAACATATGTTAACATTGCCAAAGCAAGTGAGGTAGATAATATACAAAAGTGAAATAAACAATAAAAATTAACAGTAAACATTACACATACAGACATGTCAAAACAATGAAGGCATTACAAATGTCATATTATATATATATATATATATATATATATATATAATGTGTGTGTTGTAACAATGTAGAAATGGTTAAAGAACACAAGGGAAAATAAATAAGCATAAATATGGGTTGTATTTACAATGGTGTTTGTTCTTCACTGGTTGCCCTTTTCTTGTGGCAACAGGTCACAAATCTTGCTGCTGTGATGGCACACTGTGGAATTTCCCCCAGTAGATATGAGAGTTTATCAAAATTGGATTTGTTTTCGAATTCTTTTGTGGATCTGTGTAATCTGAGGGAAATATGTTTCTCTAATATGGTCATACATTGGACAGGAGGTTAGGAAGTGCAGCTCAGTTTCCACCTCATTTTGTGGGCAGTGTGCACATAGCACACTATCTCTCTCTAACTCTCTCTCTAACTCTCTCTAGCGCTCTCTAACTCTCTCTCTCTCTATCTCTCTCTAACTCTCTCTTTCTCTATCTCTCTCTAACTCGATCTCTCTCTATCTATCTCTAACTCTATCTCTCTCTAACTCGATCTCTCTCTATCTATCTCTAACTCTATCTCTCTCTATATATCTCTCTACATTACACATACAGAAGTTTCAAAACAATAAAGACATTACAAATGTCATATTATGTATATATACAGTGTTGTAACAATGTACAAATGGCTATCTCTCTCTATCTCTCTATCTCTCTCAAACACTCTTATGTGAGTCTGCAGGCAATGCTATTGTCTGAAGTAGTAGGGTCAGGTGTGTCTGTGTGTCTGTGTGGCACAATCCCTGGAAATAAGTCATTTTCCACTTATTTATGTTTCATCACATTGTAGTTCAGCAGCTGTTTCAACAGACGTTCTTCTACGAGAACCATGGCTGTAAACCTATTTCCTGAAGCAGGTTTTTATATGCCACAGTTTATGATAGTCTACATGCTGGCCATTTAGCGATGACACACCTGACACTAGACCGCAGGATTTGTGAGAAGTAACTTAGCCCTGATTGTTCACAAAGTCCCTTGTGCCATATTTATACACCAGTTACTCTAAATGCTAGCGGTGGGGATATTTGATCCTGCTCTTAAATATGCCTTTATATTCAGGAATAACAAATATGTATAGTGGATCAATCATAAAAGGGCTGGCTACAGGCTGGCTTTTATAAAATATCTGGCTTTGATAGTGGTATTCTTGGCTGTGTGTGTTTTTATAGTATAATCATGATAAGTCATGGCAGGCAAACAGATGAATGCCCATTTTGTATTTATTTTACCTTCATTTAACCAGGCAACTCTATTAAAAGGATAATGTGAGATTCAGGCAATAAAGCAGTTTTTCTACTTACCCAGAGTCAGATTAACAATTGGACACCATTTTGATATCTCTGCCTCTGAGATACGTTAGCGTGTCTCCAGTCATTGCGCTAATGATAGTTAGCATTGGCCCGCAGAACTACCTCTTCCTTCATACTGCACGCAGAGACATGAAAATGATGTCCATGAGTTCATCAAAGACCACTTCATTGACAGAATCTCACAGTACCCCTTTAATAAAAGATTTGTATTTACAATGACGACCATGTTAACATGTCCAATATCACAGACATGTACACTGTTTGATGGTTCTCTGTGTGGGGGATGACAGGTTGTTGTGAGGGTCTCGGGCCGTCTCCCAACGCTGTGTGTGTTTGGGTCGTGTCCTGCTCTCTCACCCCTCACCCCGACCTCTGACCCCAGTCCGTCAGCAACCAGACAGGAGCACAGAGCTGACAGCTCCCCAGACTGACCTCTCAACCTACACACGTCTACCAGACATAGAGAGAGATCGGAAGAAAAACATGTCCTCTCTCTGGTGTTTGTGGTTTTGTCTGTCCTCATCGTAGATAAAGAAATACCTCTTATATCCACCACACTGAACAAAGGAAACCTCCCACAGCACACCTGATGTTTCCACTAACCGTGTGTGTGTGTGTGTATGTGTGTGTGTGTGTGTGCTGACTGCACACCTGAGGTTTCCAAATCAAATCAAATCAAATTTTATTTGTCACATACACATGGTTAGCAGATGTTAATGCGAGTGTAGCGAAATGCTTGTGCTTCTAAGTCCGACAATGCAGTAATAACCAACAAGTAATCTAACTAACAATTCCAAAACTACTGTCTTATACACAGTGTAAGGGGATAAAGAATATGTACATAAGGATATATGAATGAGTGATGGTACAGAGCAGCATAGGCAAGATACAGTAGATGGTATCGAGTACAGTATATACATATGAGATGAGTATGTAAACAAAGTGGCATAGTTAAAGTGGCTAGTGATACATGTATTACATAAGGATGCAGTCGATGATATAGAGTACAGTATATACGTATGCATATGAGATGAATAATGGAGTGGCTGGAGTTGAGTCAGTGTCAGTGTCAGTGTGTTGGCAGCAGCCACTCAATGTTAGTGGTGGCTGTTTAACAGTCTGATGGCCTTGAGATAGAAGCTGTTTTTCAGTCTCTCGGTCCCAGCTTTGATGCACCTGTACTGACCTCGCCTTCTGGATGATAGCGGGGTGAACAGGCAGTGGCTCGGGTGGTTGATGTCCTTGATGATCTTTATGGCCTTCCTGTAACATCGGGTGGTGTAGGTGTCCTGGAGGGCAGGTAGTTTGCCCCCGGTGATGCGTTGTGCAGACCTCACTACCCTCTGGAGAGCCTTACGGTTGAGGGCGGAGCAGTTGCCGTACCAGGCGGTGATACAGCCCGCCAGGATGCTCTCGATTGTGCATCTGTAGAAGTTTGTGAGTGCTTTTGGTGACAAGCCGAATTTCTTCAGCCTCCTGAGGTTGAAGAGGCGCTGCTGCGCCTTCTTCACGATGCTGTCTGTGTGAGTGGACCAATTCAGTTTGTCTGTGATGTGTATGCCGAGGAACTTAAAACTTGCTACCCTCTCCACTACTGTTCCATCGATGTGGATAGGGGGTGTTCCCTCTGCTGTTTCCTGAAGTCCACAATCATCTCCTTAGTTTTGTTGACGTTGAGTGTGAGGTTATTTTCCTGACACCACACTCCGAGGGCCCTCACCTCCTCCCTGTAGGCCGTCTCGTCGTTGTTGGTAATCAAGCCTACCACTGTTGTGTCGTCCGCAAACTTGATGATTGAGTTGGAGGCGGGCGTGGCCACGCAGTCGTGGGTGAACAGGGAGTACAGGAGAGGGCTCAGAACGCACCCTTGTGGGGCCCCAGTGTTGAGGATCAGCGGGGAGGAGATGTTGTTGCCTACCCTCACCACCTGGGGGCGGCCCGTCAGGAAGTCCAGTACCCAGTTGCACAGGGCGGGGTCGAGACCCAGGGTCTCGAGCTTGATGACGAGCTTGGAGGGTACTATGGTGTTGAATGCCGAGCTGTAGTCGATGAACAGCATTCTCACATAGGTATTCCTCTTGTCCAGATGGGTTAGGGCAGTGTGCAGTGTGGTTGAGATTGCATCGTCTGTGGACCTATTTGGGCGGTAAGCAAATTGGAGTGGGTCTAGGGTGTCAGGTAGGGTGGAGGTGATATGGTCCTTGACTAGTCTCTCAAAGCACTTCATGATGACGGAAGTGAGTGCTACGGGGCGGTAGTTGCAGGCCGTGTCAGTGGCACTGTATTGTCCTCAAAGCGGGCAAAAAAGTTATTTAGTCTGCCTGGGAGCAAGACATCCTGGTCCGTGACTGGGCTGGATTTCTTCCTGTAGTCCGTGATTGACTGTAGACCCTGCCACATGCCTCTTGTGTCTGAGCCGTTGAATTGAGATTCTACTTTCTCTCTGTACTGACGCTTAGCTTGTTTGATAGCCTTGCGGAGGGAATAGCTGCACTGTTTGTATTCGGTCATGTTACCAGACACCTTGCCCTGATTAAAAGCAGTGGTTCGCGCTTTCAGTTTCATGCGAATGCTGCCATCAATCCACGGTTTCTGGTTAGGGAATGTTTTAATCGTTGCTATGGGAACGACATCTTCAACGCACGTTCTAATGAACTCGCACACCGAATCAGCGTATTCGTCAATATTGTTATCTGACGCAATACGAAACATATCCCAGTCCACGTGATGGAAGCAGTCTTGGAGTGTGGAGTCAGCTTGGTCGGACCAGCGTTGGACAGACCTCAGCGTGGGAGCCTCTTGTTTTAGTTTCTGTCTGTAGGCAGGGATCAACAAAATGGAGTCGTGGTCAGCTTTTCCGAAAGGGGGGCGGGGCAGGGCCTTATATGCGTCGCGGAAGTTAGAGTAACAATGATCCAAGGTCTTTCCACCCCTGGTTGCGCAATCGATATGCTGATAAAATTTAGGGAGTCTTGTTTTCAGATTAGCCTTGTTAAAATCCCCAGCTACAATGAATGTAGCCTCCGGATAAATGGTTTCCAGTTTGCAGAGAGTTAAATAAAGTTCGTTCAGAGCCATCGATGTGTCTGCTTGGGGGGGATATATACGGCTGTGATTATAATCTAAGAGAATTCTCTTGGTAGATAATGCGGTCTACATTTGATTGTGAGGAATTCTAAATCAGGTGAACAGAAGGATTTGAGTTCCTGTATGTTTCTTTCATCACACCATGTCACGTTAGCCATAAGGCATACGCCCCCGCCCGTCTTCTTACCAGAAAGATGTTTGTTTCTGTCGGCGCGATGCGTGGAGAAACCCGTTGGCTGCACCGCCTCGGATAGCGTCTCTCAGTGAGCCATGTTTCCGTGAAGCAAAGAACGTTACAGTCTCTGATGTCCCTCTGGAATGCTACCCTTGCTCGGATTTCATCAACCTTGTTGTCAAGAGACTGGACATTGGCAAGAAGAATGCTAGGGAGTGGTGCACGGTGTGCCCGTCTCCGGAGTCTGACCAGAAGACCGCCTCGTTTCCCTCTTTTTCGGAGTCGTTTTTGGGTCGCTGCATGGAATCCACTCCGTTGTTTGTAAGGCAGGATCCGCGTCGCGAAAAACATATTCTTGGTCGTACTGATGGTGAGTTGACGCTGATCTTATATTCAGTAGTTCTTCTCGACTGTATGTAATGAAACCTAAGATGACCTGGGGTACTAATGTAAGAAATAACACGTAAAAAAAACAAAAAACTGCATAGTTTCCTAGGAACGCGAAGCGAGGCGGCCATCTCTGTCGGCGCCGGAAGTTCCACTAACCGTGTGTGTGTGTGTGTGTGTGTGTGTGTGTGTGCTGACTGCACACCTGAGGTTTCCACTAACCGTGTGTGTGTGTGTGTGTGTGTGTGTGTGTGTGTGTGTGTGTGCGCTGACTGCACACCTGAGGTTTCCACTAACCGTGTGTGTGTGTGCTGACTGCACACCTGAGGTTTCCACTAACCGTGTGTGTGTGTGCTGACAGCACAATACATCTCTCTGTACGCTCTCTTTCCCTGCTGGGTCTGAGTGTCTAAGGGGAGCAGGGGGTCCAGGGAGAGAAGCACGCTGGGGTGGGTGGTGTGAGAGAGACAGAGACAGTGAGAGAGAGACACAGAGAGAGAGACAGGGAGACACAGAGAGAGAGACAGAGAGAGACAGAGAGAGACAGTGAGAGAGACAGAGCGAGACAGTGAGAGAGACAGAGAGAGACAGAGAGAGACACAGAGAGAGAGAGAGACAGTGAGACACAGAGAGACACAGAGAGAGACAGAGAGAGAGACAGTGAGACACAGAGAGTCACAGAGAGAGAGACAGTGAGACACAGTGAGAGAGAGAAAGAGAAAGACAGTAGACAGTGAGACACAGAGAGAGAGACAGTGAGACACAGTGAGAGAGAGAGACAGTGAGAGAGACAGAGAGAGACAGTGAGAGAGACAGAGAGAGACAGAGACTGACAGAGAGAGAGACACAGAGACTGACAGAGAGAGAGACAGAGAGAGAGACAGAAAGACAGAGAGAGACAGAGAGACTGACAGAGAGAGAGCGACAGAGAGGGAGACAGAGAGACTGACAGAGAGAGAGACAGAGAGAGACAGAGACTGACAGAGAGAGAGACACAGAGACTGACAGAGAGAGAGACAGAGAGACTGACAGAGAGAGAGACAGAGAGACTGACAGACAGAGAGACTGACAGAGAGAGAGAGACAGAGAGACTGACAGAGAGAGAGAGACACAGAGACTGACAGAGAGAGAGACAGAAAGACAGAGAGAGACAGAGAGACTGACAGAGAGAGAGCGACAGAGAGGGAGACAGAGAGACTGACAGAGAGAGAGACAGAGAGAGACAGAGACTGACAGAGAGAGAGACACAGAGACTGACAGAGAGAGAGACAGAGAGACTGACAGAGAGAGAGACAGAGAGACTGACAGAGAGAGACAGAGAGACTGACAGAGAGAGAGAGACAGAGAGACTGACAGAGAGAGAGAGACACAGAGACTGACAGAGAGAGAGACAGAGAGAGAGACAGAAAGACAGAGAGAGAGACAGAGAGACTGACAGAGAGAGAGCGACAGAGAGGGAGACAGAGAGACTGACAGAGAGACTGACAGAGAGAGAGAGAGACCGACAGAGAGACAGACAGACCGAGATAGAGAGAGAGACATTGCCCTTTACAGTTGTGAGGTCAGGGGTCTGCTCACCAACCAAGACTTCACAAAATGGGACAAACACCAAATTGAGACTCTGCATACAGAATTCTGCAAAAATATCCTCCAAATAATGCATGCAGAGCAGAATTAGGCCGATACCCACTAATTATCAAAATCCAGAAAAGAGCTGTTAAATTCTACAACCACCTAAAAGGAAGTGATTCCCAAACCTTCCATAACAAAGCCATCACCTACAGAGAGATGAACCTGCAGAAGAGTCCCCTAAGCAAGCTGGTCCTGGGGCTCTGTTCACAAACACAAACACACCCCACAGAGCCCCAGGACAGCAGCACAATTAGACCCAACCAAATCATGAGAAAACAAAAAGATAATTACTTGACACATTGGAAAGAATTAACAAAAGAATACCTGACCACTGTGACTGACCCAAACTTAAGGAAAGCTTTGACTATGTACAGACTTAGTGAGCATAGCCTTGCTATTGAGAAAGGCCGCCGTAGACAGACCTGGCTCTCAAGAGAAGACAGGCTATGTGCACACTACCCACAAAATGAGGTGGAAACTGAGCTGCACTTCCTAACCTCCTGTCCAACGTATGACCATATTAGAGATACATATTTCCCTCAGATTTCACAGATCCACAAAGAATTCGAAAACAAATCCAATTTTGATAAACTCCCATATCTACTGGGAGAAATACCACAGTGTGCATCACAGCAGCAAGATTTGTGTCCTGTTGCCACAAGAAAAGGGCAACCAGTGAAGAACAAACACCATTGTAAATACAACCCATATTTATGCTTATTTATTTTCCCTTGTGTTCTTTAACCATTTGTACATTGTTACAACACTGTATATATATATGTATATGTATAATATGACATTTGTAATGTCTTTATTGTTTGGAAATGTCTGTATGTGTAATGTTTACTGTTCATTTTTATTGTTTATTTCACTTTTGTATATTATCTTCCTCACTTGCTTTGGCAATGTTAACACGTTTCCCATGCCAATAAAGCCCATTGAATTGAATTGAGAGAGAGAGACAGAGAGAGAGACAGAGAGAGAGACAGAGAGAGAGACAGAGAGAGAGACAGAGAGAGAGACGGAGAGAGAGACAGAGAGACAGACAGAGAGAGAGACAGAGAGAGATATATATATCTGATATCTGATACACAGCAGGTCTCAACTAAAGGCAGAACAGGGAAGTAGTAGGCAGATCTTGAACCTGGGCAATGGAGGTCAGACTTGACCTGAGGGGACATGGCTGGCTGCATTACTGAACCCTACTGGCCTTCTGAGGTCTAACACACACACACAGCAACCCAATCCCCCAGAGAGCTCCACAGGGCTGTAGAGACATAGTCCCACACCTCTGACTCTCAGATCCTATTTAACAATGTTAGTGTTATTTAGCTACGTAGCCCTGCTCCCCCAGACCTAGTTATATACCTGCTTATTCTTTAAACCCCTATTTCTGTCCCTACTACTGTATGCAGGTGTCATCTATCCAAGGGTGTGGGGTGTGTAAGATGTGTTTTAATACAGAGGGTGTGGGGTGTGTAAGATGTGTTTTAATACAGAGGGTGTGTAAGATGTGTTTTAATACAGAGGGTGTGTAAGATGTGTTTTAATACAGAGGGTGTGTAAGATGTGTTTTAATACAGAGGGTGTGTAAGATGTGTTTTAATACAGAGGGTGTGTAAGATGTGTTTTAATACAGAGGGTGTGTAAGATGTGTTTTAATACAGAGGGTGTGTAAGATGTGTTTTAATACAGAGGGTTTTAATACAGAGGGTGTGTAAATGATGTGTTTTTTAATACAGAGGGTGTGTAAGATGTGT
>NC_056447.1:32860862-32870862 GCF_018296145.1 Oncorhynchus tshawytscha | reverse complement strand
AAAGAGAGGGGAGAGGGAGAAATAGAGAGGGGAGAGGGAGATAGAAATAGAGAGGGAAATAGAAAGGGGGAGAGAGTGAGATGGAGAGAGGGAGATAGAAATAGAGAGGGGAGAGAGAAAGAGGGGGAGAGGGGGAGAGAGGAGAAAAATAGAGGGGGAGATAGAAATAGAGAGGGGGAGAGAGAGAAATGGAGAGGGGAGAGGGAGATAGAGAGGGGAGAGAGAAATAGAGAGGGGGAGAGAGAGAAATAGAGAGGGAAGGGGGAGAGAGGAGAGAGAGAGGAGAAAAATAGAGAGGGAAATAGAGGGGAGAGAGATAGAAATAGAGAGAGGGAGATAGAAATGAGAGGGAGAGAGAAAATAGAGAGAGAGGAGATAGAGAGAGGGGGAGAATAGAGAGGGGGAGAGGGAGATAGAAATAGAGAGGGAAATAGAAAGGGGAGAGAGAGAGAAATGGAGAGAGGGAGATAGAAATAGAGAGGGGAGAGAAATAGAGAGGGAGAGGAGATAGAAATAGAGAGGAAATAGAAAGGGGGAGAGACTAGAGATGGAGAGGGGAGATAGAAATGGAGAGGGGGAGAGAGAAATAGAGAGGGGGGAGGGAGATAGAAATAGAGAGGGGAGAGAGAAAATAGAGAGGGGGAGAGGGAGATAGAAATAGAGAGGGGAGAGAGAGAGAGAGGGAGATAGAAATAGAGGGAAATAGAAAGGGGAGAGGGAGAGAAATAGAGAGAAATAGAGAGGAGAGAAATGGAGGGGGAGAGAGAGATAGAGAGGGAGAGGAGATAGAAATAGAGAGGGGGAGAGAGAAATAGAGAGGGGGAGAGAGAAAAATAGAGAGGGGAGAGAGACAGATAGAAATAGAGAGGGGGAGAAAAAACAGAGAGGGAGAGAGATAGAAATAGAGAGGGGAGAGGGAGATAGAAATAGAGAGGGGAGAGAGAGGGGGAGAGAGAGAAATGAGAGGGGAGAGGGAGATAGAAATAGAGAGGGGAGGAGGGAGAGAGGGAGATAGAAATAGAGAGAGGAGAGAGAAATAGAAGGGGAGAGGAGGAGAGGGAAATAGAAAGGGAGAGAGAGAGGGACATAGAGAGAGGGGAGATAGAGAAATAGAGGGGGAGAGAGAGAGAGAAATGGAGAGGGGAGAGGGAGAGAGAAATAGAGAGGGGAGAGGAGATAGAAATGGAGAGGGAGAGGAGAAAGGGAGAGAGGAGAGGAGATAGAGAGAAATAGAGAGGGGAGATAGAAATAGAGAGGGGAGAGAGAAATAGAGAGGGGGGAGAGAAATAGAAATAGAGAGGGATGGAGAGAGGGGAGAAATAGAGAAGAGGAGAGAGAAATAGAGGGAGAGAGAGAAATAGAGAGGGAGAGGGGAGATAGAAATAGAGAGGGAGAGGAGATAGAAATAGAGATAGGAAATAGAGAGAGAGAAATAGAGAGGGGAGAGGAGAGAGAAATAGAGAGGGGGAGAGGGAGAGATAGAAATAGAGAGGGGAGAGAGAGAGATGGAGAGGGGATAGAGAGGGGGAGAGAGAGAAATAGAGAGGGGGAGAGGGAGATAGAAATAGAGAGGGGGAGAGGAAATAGAGAGGGGAGAGGGAGATGAGAGAGGGAAATAGAGAGGGGGAGAGAGAGAAATAGAGAGAAATAGAGGGGGGAGGGAGATAGAGAGGGAAATAGAGAGGGGAGAGAAATAGAGAGGGGAGAGAGAGAGATGGAGAGGGAGATAGAAAGAGAGGAAATAGAGGGAAATAGAGAGGGGAGAGGGAGATAGAAATAGAGAGGGGAGAGAGAGAAATAGAGAGGGGAGAGGGAGATAGAAATGGAGAGGGAGGGAGAGAGAGAGAATAGAGAGGGAGAGAGAACAGAGGGGGGAGAGAATAGAGAGGAAATAGAAAGGGGAGAGAGTGAGATGGAGAGGGAGATAGAAATAGAGAGGGGAGAGAGAGAAAGGAGAGGGAATAGAGAGGGAGATGGAGAGGGAGATAGAAATAGAGAGGGGGAGAGAGAAATAGAGAGGGGAGAGGGAGATAGAAATAGAGAGGAAATAGAAAGGGGGAGAGAGTGAGATGGAGAGAGGAGATAGAAATAGAGAGGGGGAGAGAGAGAAAGAGAGGGAGAGGGAGAGGAGAGAGAAATAGAGAGGGGGAGAGAAATAGAGAGGGAAATAGAAAGGAGAGAGGAGATGGAGAGAGGGAGATAGAAATAAAGAGGGGAGAGAGATAGAAATAGAAAGAAAGGGAGAGAGGAGATGGAGAGAGGGAGATAGAAATAGAGAGGGGGAGAGAGAGAAATAGAGAGGGAGAGAGAGAAATAGAAATGGAGAGAGATAGAAATGGAGGGGGAGAGAAAGAAATAGAGAGGGGGAGGGGAGAGAAATAGAGAGAGAGAGAGATAGAGATAGAGAGGGAGATAGAAAGGGGAGAGAGAGAAATAGAAAGGGAGAAGGAGAGAGAGAGAAATAGAGAGGGGAGAGAGAGAAATAGAGAGGGGGAGAGAAATAGAGAGAGAAATAGAGAGAGAAGAGATGAGATGGGAGAGAAACACTAGGGGAGATAGAAATAGAGAGGGGGAGAGAGAAATAGAGAGGGAGAGGGAGAGGGAAGAGAGAGAAATAGAAAGAGGGAGATAGAAATAAAGAGGGAGAGAGAAATAGAGAAATAGAAAGGGGAGAGATAGAGATGGAGGGAGAGGGAGATAGAAATAGAGAGGGGAGGGGGGGAGAGAGAAATAGAGAGGGGAAATAGAGAGGGAGATAGAAATAGAGAGGGGAGAGAGAGAAAGAGAGGAGAGGGAGATAGAAATAGAGAGGGAAATAGAAAAGAGAGAGATGGGAGAGGGAGATAGAAATAGAGAGGGGGAGAGAGAGAGAAATAGAGAGGGGGAGAAAGGGGGAGAGAGGGAGATAGAGAGGGAGAGAAATGGAGAGAAAGAGAGGGAGAGGAGAGAAATAGAGAGGAGATAGAAATAGAGAGGAAATAGAGGGAGAGTGAGATGGAGAGAGGAGATAGAAATAGAGAGGGGGAGAGATAGAGAGAGAAATAGAGGAGAGGGAGATAGAAATAGAGAGGGGGAGGGAGAGAGAAATAGAGAGGGGGGAGAGGAGATAGAAGGGAGATAGAAACAGAGAGGGGGAGAGAGAGAAATAGAGAGAGGAGAGAAATAGAAATAGAGAGGGGAGAGAGAAAATAGAGAGGGGAGAGAGAAATAGAGAGGGGAGAGGGAGATAGAAATAGAGAGGGAGAGAGAAATAGAGAGGGGGAGAGAGAGAAATAGGAGGGAAATAGAGGGAGATAGAAAAGAGAGGGGAGAGAGAGAAATGGAGAGGGGAGATAGAAATAGAGGGGGGAGAGAGAGAAATAGAGGGGGAGAGGGAGAGAGAAAAGAGAGAGGGGAGAGGAGATAGAAAGAGAGAGAGAAATAGAGAGGGAGAGAAATAGAGGAGGGAGATGAAATAGAGAGAGGGAGATAGAAATAGAGAGGGGAGAGAGAGAAATAGAGAGGGAGAGAGATAGAAATAGAGAAGAGAGAGAAATAGAGAGGGAGGGAGATAGAAAGAAAGGGAGAGAGGGAGATAGAAATAGAGAGGGGGAGAGAGAGAAATGGAGAGAGGAGATAGAAATAGAGAGGGGAGAGAGAGAAATGGAGAGGGAGAGGGGAGAAATAGAGGGGGAAATAGAGAGAGAGAGATGGAGAGAGGGAGATAGAAATAGAGAGGGGAGAGGAGATAGAAAGAAGGGGAGAGGGAGATAGAGAGAGGGAGATAGAAAAATAGAGAGGGAGAGGGAGATAGAGAGAGGAATAGAAAGGAGAGAGGAGAAATAGATAGAAATAGAGAGGGGGAGAGAGAGGAAATAGAGAGGGGAGAGAGAGAAATAGAGAGGAGAAATAGAAATAGAGAGGGGAGAGAGAAATAGAGAGGGAGGGAGAGAAATAGAGAGGGAGAGAGGAGATAGAAAGGGAGAGGGAAATAGAAAGGGGGAGAGAGAAACAGAGATGGAGAGGGGAGAGATAGAAATAGAGAGGGAGAGGGAGATAGAAATAGAGAGGGGGAGAAATAGAGAGGGGGAGAGGAGATAGAAATAGAGAGGGGGGAGAGAGAAATAGAGAGGAGAGGGAGATAGAAATAGAGAGGGAAATAGAAAGGGGAGAGAGAGATGGAGAGAGGAGATAGAAATAGAGGGGGGAGAGAGAGAAATAGAGGGGAGAGGGAGAGAGAGAGAAATGGAGAGAGATAGAAATAGAGAGGGAGAAGAGAGAGGGAGAGAAATAGAGAGGGAAATAGAGAGAGAGAGATAGAGAGGGAGAGGGAGAGAAATAGAGAGGGAGAGGAGATAGAAAGAGAGGGGAGAGAGAGAATAGGAGGGAGGGAGATAGAAATAGAGAGGGAGAGAGAGGAGAAATAGAGAGAGGGAGATAAAAATAGATAGGAAATAGAGGGAGAGGGAGATAGAAATAGAGAGGGGAGAGGAGAAATAGAGAGGGGGAGAGGGAGATAGAAATAGAGGGGGAGAGGAGAGAAATAGAGGGGAGAGAGATAGAAATGGAGAGGGGATAGAAATAGAGAGAGAAATAGGAGAGAGAGAAAATGGAGAGGGGAGAGGGAGAGGAGATAGAAATAGAGAGGGAGAGAGAGAAATAGAGAGGGGAGAGGGAGAAGAAATAGAGAGGGAAATAGAAAGGAGAGAGTGAGATGGAGAGAGGGAGATAGAAATAGAGAGGGGAGAGAGGAGATAGAAATAGAGAGGGGGAGAGAGAAATAGAGAGGGAGAGGGAGATAGAAATAGAGAGGGAAATAGAAAGGGGAGAGAGAGATAGAGAGGGAGATAGAAATAGAGGGAGAAGGGAGAGGGAGAGAGGGAGATAGAAATAGAGAGGGGGAGAGAAACAGAGAGGGGAGATAGAAATAGAGAGGAGAGAGAGAAATAGAGAGGGGGAGAGGGAGATAGAAATAGAGAGGAAATAGAAAGGGGAGAGAGTGAGATGGAGAGGGAGATAGAAATAGAGAGGGGGAGAGAGAGAAATAGAGAGGGGAGAGAGATAGAAATAGAGAGGGAGAGAGAGAAATAGAGAGGGAGAGGGAGATAGAAATAGAGAGGGGAAGGGAGAAAGAGAGAGGGGAGAGGAGATAGAAATAGAGAGGGAGAGAGAAAGGGAGAGGGAGATAGAAAGAGAGAGGGAGAGAGAGAAAGAGAGGGGAGAGGAGAGAAATAGAGAGGGAGATAGAAATAGAGGGGGAGAGAGAGAAATAGAGAGGGGAGAGAGGAAGATAGAAAGGGGAGAGGAGATAGAGATGGAGAGAGAGGGAAATAGAAATAGAGATGGAGAGAGGAGATAGAGAGAGGGGGGGAGAGAGAAAATAGAGAGGGAGAGGAGAGAGAGGAAATAGGGGAGAGGAGGACAGAGAGAAATAGGGAGATATTTTACAAAATAGAGAGGAGAGAGAGAAATAGAGAGGGAGAGAGAGAACAGAGAGGGGAGAGAGAAAAGAGGGGGAGGGAAATAGAAATAGAGAGGGAGGAGAGAGAAAAATAGAGAGGGAGAGAGAGAAATAGAGAGGGGAGAGGGAGATAGAGAGGGAGAGGAGAGAAATAGAGAGGGAGAGGAGATAGAGAGAGGGGAGAGAGAAACAGAGAGGGGAGAGAAATAGGGAGGAAATAGAAAGGAGAGAGGGGGAGAGAGGGAGATAGAAATAGAGAGGGGAGAGAGAGATAGAAACAGAGAGGAAAGAGAAAAAGAGAGAGATGGAGAGAGGGAGAGAAATAGAGAGGGGGAGAGAAGAAATAGAGAGGGGAGAGAGAAATAGAGAGGGAAATAGAAAGGGGAGAGAGAGGAGGGAGATAGAAACAGAGAGGGGAGAGAGAGAAATAGAGGAGAGGGAGATAGAAATAGGAGGGAAATAGAAAGGAGAGAGGGAGATAGAAAGAGAGAAGAGAGAGAGAGAGGGAGGGACATAGAGAGGGGAGAGAGAGAATAGAGGGGGAGAGGGGAGAGAGAAATAGAGAGGAGAGGAGATAGAAATAGAGAGGGGAGAGGGAAATAGAAATAGAGAGGATGGAGAGAGGAGATAGAAATAGAGAGGGGGAGAGAGAGAGATAGAAATAGAGAGGGGGAAGAGAAAGAGAGAGGGGAAATAGAGAAGGGGAGAGAGAGAAATAGAGATAGAGAGAGGAGAAAAATAGAGGGAGAGAGAGAAATAGAGAGGGGGAGAGGGAGATAGAAATAGAGAGGAGAGAGAGAAATAGAGAGGGAGAGGGAGATTTGAAATAGAGAGGGAAATAGAAAGGGGAGAGAGGGAGAGAGGGAGATAGAAATAGAGAGGGGGAGAGGGGGAGAGAGAGAACAGAGAGGGGGAGAGGGAGATAGAAATAGAGAGGGGAGAGAGAGAAATTAGAAATAGAGAGGAAATAGAAAGGGGGAGAGAGAGATGGAGAGAGGGGATAGAAACAGAGAGGGAGAAATAGGGAGATAGAAATAGAGAGGGGGAGAGAGAGATAGAGAGGGGAGAGGGAGATAGAAATAGAGAGGGAAATAGAAAGGAGAGAAATAGATGAGAAAGAAACAGAGAGAGGGAGAACAGAGAGAGGAGATAGAGAGGGGGAGAGGAGAAGGGAGATAGAAATAGAGAGGGAGATAAATAGAGAGGGGGAGAGAGAGAAATAGAGAGGGAGAGAGGAGATAGAAATAGAGAGGGGAGAGAAAGAAGAGAGGGGATAGGGAGATAGAAATAGAGAGGGGAGAGTAGAAATAGGAGAAATAGAGAGAGAGGAGAGGAGGGAGATAGAAATAGAGAGGGGGAGAGGGAGATAGAAATAGAGAGGAGGGAGAGAGAAATAGAGAGGGAGAGAGAAATAGAGAGGAAATAGAGAGGGAGGAGAGTGAGATGGAGAAATAGAGGGAGATAGAAATAGAGAGGGGAGAGAGAGAAATAGAGAGGGGAGAGGGAGAAATAGAAAGGGGGAGAGGGAGAGAAATAGAGAGGGGGAGGTAGAAATAGATGGGGAGATAGAAACAGAGAGGAGGAGAGAGAGAGAAAGATAGAGAGAGGAAATAGGGAGTGAGATGGAGAGAGGGAGAACAGAACAGAGAGGGAGAGAGAGAAATGGAGAGGGGGAGGGGAGATAGAAATAGAGAGAGGGAGAGAGAGAGAACAGAGAGGGGGAGAGAGAGGAAATAGAAAGGGGGAGAGTGAGATGGAAATAGAGAGTGGAAAGAGAGAAATAAAGAGGGGAGAGGGAGAGAGAAATAGAGGGGAGGGGAGAGAAACAGAGATGAGAGAAATAGAGAGGGGAGAGAAAAGAGAAATGGGGAGAGATAGAAGGGGAGAGAGAAATAGAGAAGGGGAGAGAGAGGAGATAGAAATAGAGAGGGAGGAGATAGAAATAGAGAGGGGAGAGAGAGAAACAGAGAGGGGAGAGAGAGATAGAGAGGGGAGACAGAAACAGGATAGAGAGGAGAAATAGAGAGGGGAGAGGAGATAGAGAAATAGAGAGGGGGAGAGAGAAATAGAGAGGGGAGAGGGAGATGAAATAGAGGGGAGGGGGAGAGAATGGAGAGAGGGAGATAGAAAGAGAGAGGAGAGGAGAGAGAGAAATAGAGAGGGAGATAGAAAACAGAGAGGGAGATAAGAGAAACAGGAGGGGAGAGGAGATAGAAACAGAGAGGGAAAATAGAAATAGAGGGGAGAGGATGGAGAGAGGAGATAGAAATAGAGGGGAGAGAGAGAAAATAGAGAGGGGGAGGAGAGATAGAGAGAGGGAGATAGAAATAGAGAGGGAAAATAGAAAGGGGGAGAGAGAATAGAGAGAGGGAGAGAGAAAACAGAGAGGGAAAGAGAGAAAAGAGAGGGGGAGAGGGAGATAGAAATAGAGGGGAGAAAGAGAAATCAGAGAGGGGAGAGGAGAAAATAGAGAGGGAGAAATAGAAGAGAGGAGAGATAGAACGAGAGAGGGAGAGAGAAATAGAGAGGAGAGGAGAGAGAAACAGAGAGGGAGAGGAGAAAAACAGAGAGGGAGAGGAGAGAAATGGAGAGGGGAGGGAGAAAATAGAGAGGGAGAAATAGAGAGGAGAGAAATAGAGAGGGGGAGAGAAACAGAGGGGAGAGAGGGGAGAGAGTGAGATGGAGAGAGGGAGATAGAAATAGAGAGGAGGAGAGAGAAATAGAGGGGAGATAGAAATAGAGGGGAGATAGGAGGGAGAGAGAGAAATAGAGAGGGAGAGAGAAATAGAGAGGGAGAGAGAATAGAGAGGGGGAGATAGAAATAGAGAGGAGATAGAAAGGGGGAGAGGGAGAAATAGAGAGGGGAGAGAGAAATAGAGGGGGAGGAGAGAAACAGAGAGGAGAGAGGGAGATAGAAATGGAGAGGGGAGATAGAGAAATAGAGAGGGAGAGAGAGAAATAGAGAGGAGAGAGGGGAGAACAGAGAGGGGAGGGAGATAGAAATAGAGAGGAGAAAGAAATAGAGAGGGGGAGAGGGAGATAGAGATAGAACAGAGAGGAAATAGAGAGGAGAGAGAGAAGAGAGGGAGAAATAGAAAGAGAGAGAGAGGAGGGGAGAGAGAAAATAGAGAGGGGAGAGGAGATAGAAATAGAGAGGGAGAGAGATAGAAAACAGAGGGGTAGAGAGAAATAGAGATGGGGGAGAGGGAGATAGAAAATAGAGAGGGGAGAGAGAGAGAAGAGGGAGAGGGAGATAGAAATAGAGAGGGGAGAGAGAAGAAATAGAGAGGGGAGAGGGAGATAGAAATAGAGAGGGAGAGAGAGAGAAAGAGAGAGGGGAGAGGAGAAATAGAGAGAGGGAATAGAAAGATGGAGAGGGAGGGAGATAGAAATAGAGAGGGGAGAGAGAAATAGAGGAGAGAGAGAGATAGAAACAGAGAGGAAATAGAAAGGAGAGAGAGAGGGGAGAAAGGAGAGGGGAGAGAAATAGAAGGAGGGGAGAGGAAACAGGGGGAGAGGGAGAGAAATAGAGAGGGAGAGAGAGGGGAGGGAGATAGAAATAGAGAGGGAGAGAGAGAAATAGAGATGGAGAGGAGAGAAACAGAGGGAGAGAGAGAAATAGAGAGGGGGAGAGGGAGATTTAAATAGAGAGGGGAAAGAGAAAGGGGGAGAGAGAGATGGAGAGAGAGAGAGAAATAGAGAGGGGGAGAGAGAGAAATAGAGAGGGGAGAGGGAGAGAAATAGAGAGGGGAGAGGGAGATAGAACAGAGAGGGGGAGAACAGAAATAGAGAGAGGGAGAGGGAGAGGAGATAGAAATAGAGAGGGAAACAGAAAGAAATAGAGAGGAGAGAGAAACAGAGAGGGAGAGAGAAATAGAGAGGGGGAGAGAGAGAGGAGACAGAAATAGAGGGGGGAGAGGGAAAAGAGAGGGAGAGGAGAGAGAAATAGAGAGGGGAGATAGAAATAGAGAGGGGGAACAGAGAAATAGGAGGAGAGATAGAAATAGAGGAGGGAGATAGAAATAGAGAGGGAGAAATAGAGAGAGAGATAGATAGAGAGGAGAGAGAAACAGAGAGGGGGAGATAGAAAAATAGAGAGGGGAGAGAGAGAAATAGAGAGGGGGAGAGGGAGATAGAAATAGAGAGGGAAATAGAGAGAAATAGAGAGGGGGAGGAGATAGAAATAGAGAGGGGAGAGAGATAGAAATAGAGAGGGGGAGAGAGAGAAATAGAGAGGGAGAGAGAGGGAGATAGAAAGAGAGGGGGGAGAGAGAAATAGAGAGGGAGAGGGAGAGAAACAGAGAGATAGAAATAGAGAGGGGAGAAATAGAGAGAAAACAGAGGGGAGAGAGGGAGAGAAATAGAGAGGGGGAGAGAGAGAAATAGAGAGGGGAGGAGATAGAAATAGAGAGGAGAGAGAAATAGAGAGGGGAGGGAGATAGAAACAGAGAGGGAGAGGAGAGAGGAGAGATAGAGAAAAATAGAGAGGGGGAGAGAGAGAAATAGGGGGGGAGGGAGATAGAAATAGAGAGGGGGAGAAAACAGAAAGGGGAGAGGGAG